>NC_045128.1:31452375-31752897 GCF_007655135.1 Punica granatum
ATCTTTAAGAGCAGTTGAAAGGGGGTTTTACCCTCAGTTATTTTTATCACTAAAAGAATGTCATTGATGCATAATTTTAATTACGTCGAGTTTTGCCTTGAAAGGTTCAGATGATTGCTTTATTTTATGGTTACTCATATGAAAAATCTTCATTTTCTTGTGTGAGATTGAGGTGAGCTGCAGGAAATATTGGTTCGAATCCTTGAGGACAAAGGGATGTGCACTCTCTTCTTTTGGATAGAAGAGATCTTTTTCCTGACTCAATCCATCGCCATTGTTGGTCTCTTTGAGTCCAGTTGATGAGGATTGCTCAAATGAGCAATAATAGGCCCGGTGCTAAAGGGCTGGCAGAACAAAACTACCACAAAAAAGATGAGAACAAGGATACAAGGGGTGGGGTAACCGGTGAAGGTCAGGATCTGTCAGAGGAAGATGAGCGGCGAATTCATGAGTATATAGAAGGCACTTCAGATGGACAGATGGCAATCCAGGTGCAGGACTGTGCCCCTACACAAGCTCTTATGCCCAGGTCGCAGCCACAGCCTAAAGAGTCTGTGGTTCGCTGGGAGAGGTTTCTACCAGTACGCTCTTTAAAGGTTTTGCTGGTGGAAAGTGATGACTCAACCCGTCATGTTGTCAGTGCGTTACTCCGGAACTGTGGGTATGAAGGTAAATTTTCCACACTATTGGAAGTGTAAACCACTCTTTTTAGTTCAGTAATATAGATTTCATATGCGATAGCACTAGATGGAGCTTCTGCATAAAGATGCGCTATATGTAGAAAAAATCTGTGTTGGCATTTTCTCAGTCAAATTGGAAAGGGAATTCTCATTCTAGGTCAGTGTTCTGGAATGCAGAAGACACTTGAATAGAAGAGATTAACCATCATTTTAGCTAAATCCGAAAGAAACATAGTTATAGTGACCAAATTTTTGGGAAAAAGTTTGCAAGTTCAAAAGAATGGATAATCTATCATGTTTTTCTTTATTACTTTTAGAAGGCTAAAAGTTACTCAGATGTAGATTAAGGGGATCTAACATTGTATACAATTTTGCAGTTACCAATGCAGCAAATGGTTGGCAGGCATGGAAAATCTTGGAAGATATTACCAATCACATTGATCTTGTCTTGACTGAGGTATCAGTGCCTCTTCTGTCGGGCGTAGCACTTTTGTCCAAGATAATGAGACACAAAACTCTCAAGAACATTCCCGTGATTAGTGAGTTTATTTTCAGCTGCTCTTGTAATTTTAACATTGTTTTCTATTCTTATTTTTAGAACTTGATACTTTTAACTGCTTGGTGAGTTTGTTTGCAGTGATGTCATCGCATGATACAATGGGTATAGTCTTTAAGTGTTTATCAAAGGGTGCGGTTGACTTTTTAGTGAAGCCTATACGAAAGAATGAGCTTAAAAATCTTTGGCAGCATGTTTGGAGGAAATGCCACAGCGTGAGTCACTAAAGTTCCCCGTTTATGTATGAAGCTATGTGATGGACCGATTTCAAACTCCTAATTTAGTTCTGTTATATGTTTGCCTGTGAGTATTAATTACTGAACCAGAAGGCCAACATCTCAATTTCAGTTGAATCAGAATTAAGCTAAGGAAGTAATTTTCTTTCTATTTTTCACAAAATCTTTTTTATAAGCATAATGAAATGCAAATCACTTTGGGACATAAAATGTTTGGACTCCTCTTTTGTTCTGCATTCACTATTCATCCTTTCAGCAGTCAAGTGGTAGTGGAAGCGAAAGCGGTATACAGACTCAAAAATCCAATAAACTGAAAAGTGGCAAGTCCGACAACAACAGCGGCAGCAATGATGAGGATGACATTGAAAGCGTTGGTTTGAATGCTAGGGATGGAAGTGATAATGGAAGTGGTACTCAGGTAACCTCAAGATTTTCAAGCTGTTGTGAATGTTCCTCTCTTTAGTGTCTTGGTCATTGAATGATATGGAAAAGAAGAGGATATTTCATGTTATATACATGATCAGTCACAAAAACTGCCAATCTGCTCTGTATTTTATACCGATTATTACAGGAAGTGTCCATCAATCATTTTTATCCCCATGGATTTTGTAACCATAAAACTTGGTCAACTCAGATATCTTTATAGGTTGGAATATATATATAAAGGTGGCACAAAAGTCCCACTGATGAGGATCAAACTCGGAACCTCATGTTTGATGCTCGGCAGTGGGACTTTCGTGCCCCTTTATTTAGCTTTCACTTTCCCGGTTGGAATATTTATATTATTAAATCATTCCCTTATTATCTTTATTGGTTGAGATGGGCAAAAATAGCCAGATGCATCAATACTTCTCTTTGGATTATTCAAAGTCAACATTAGGTTTTAGATGAAAATAAACAACAGAGGGGACAAGCGGCATGAATGAAGACCAATCTAAAGGACTGTAGCTCGGCCTTGTCAGCATGACTTGTTAATCTGTGCTTCTGCAAGGAGTGTTAAGAGTATCAACTTGTTGGCATGTTGTGATTGAGTAATGCTTCCTATTTGACAAAAACATTAGGAAATAGCCTCATCTCTTTGTTAGGTGCTATCTTCTTGTGATTAATAAGAGTTCGTGGGGGTTGGTCTAGAGTTCTTGATAACTTATCTAACCATACATGCGAGTCTATGATTATGGTAAATATCAAAAGTATCTAAGTTTTCAAGAGGGAAAATAATATAACTTTTTTACTATGGAAGTAACCTTTCATACTCTGAGGTGGCAATGCTGAGTCGGTAATTAGATCAGGAAAAAAGGAGGAGTTAAAATTGCTAAATAAAATAAATATTTATGTAGAGATTTAAAAAAATATAAAAAATATTTCTATTTCAAAAAAAAAAAAGGAACGAAAGAAAAGACCGTGAGGATAGTGGCTGACCATGATGGCAAGCTCTCCACCACTAGCCTCAATGCCTTAGGGGCGCTACCATCAACAGCAATTGGTTTCGAGCCAATCACAATGGCTATTGAGACCAGCTGCCAGATCATCAGGTTGTAATCAGCCAAGGTGCAGGTTAGAGATTAGGCCATGTGAAGCCTTTGATGTTCGGATGCCTTTGATCTTGAACATCCTGATGAGCCCATGACAAATACTTGAAGATCGCGGCTTAGGAAGGGCTTGCTAGGCTGCTTTGAGTATTGCGTAGGTTTTGCTTGGGCTAGCTAGGGCATGATCTGATCATGGCCTTATTGCACAAAGAGAGCAATCGACTCCATTGTTGTGGGTTTAAGAGCAGCGTTATCCTGGGTAGGCCACTGCCATTCTTATTGGCGGTGAGCGTGACTGGTGGGTGCCATTATCGGATAGCTCAGCCAGTCTTCCTCTTTGCATAACCCTTTATTATTTCAGTTCTCATCTCTTTAATAATTTTCTAAGGAGAAGATAATTAATACTTGATGTGGCGCCCTGTAGCTCTGATTGGGGAATCGGTTGCCTAGCCAGTGAAGGCACGTTCAGCACTTCATTTTAAAAGCCAAGGTAGTAAGTGTCCTTCGTAAACAAGGTGTGGGTGTCTTTTTGGAAATTGTAGGGCACAATTGATGTTACTTATACTTAATAGGATCGTTGTAAATTTTAAAAGAAGTGATGAGGAATTAGAATCTTGACACAGTAAACAAAGCTGAATTACTGTTCTTGCATTTTGAGCTATATGCAGCAGCTAGTCTCGCAGTATGAGTTCTTAAAAGCAGAGTGTTTAGAACTTACAGGATGGAACTTTTGCCAAAAAATGATGAGTTTACTCTCTACTAGGTCGGTTCCAAATTTGTCGAAGTTCACTGATAAACAAGACAAAGTTGGATCACACTCAACCTGATACTTCAGTATGTCAGGAGGAGATAAGCTTGGCTTGAAAAGCTTCTTCTCATAATGAAGGAAACTATGAACTTCTCATTTTTTTGCAACCCCACTTATTTGTTCAATTTAGATGTGCCATCATATATTTTAAAACTAAAACGAGGTAATAGAGACTGCAGTTGATTTGAGAAGGGCTATGGTGGAAGTGAGCATAATATTATTAATTTCGTTGGCTCTAATGGATACCATGGTATTTCTGTCTCACCGGTAGACCACTCCGTCCTATCACATGGAGAAAAGGAAAGACTCTTTCGGACCAGAATGAGAACATGCTGGTACTGCCTTGTTCCAGACCATCACAAGGAAAACTATAACCAAAATCCTTCTTACCTGGCATCCGGACACAGGCATTGGTGCTTTATCTTCCAAACTTAAAAGTTATTGTCCACTAAATTTGCATGAAAGCAAGTTTCTCCTCTAATTCAAGTCTGGATAACTTCATTTCCTATTTATTGACTGGTCTATGTTTGTTGAGTATTATTCCCCATTTCTTTCTACAATAGTTGAGACGGCTCGATATTAGGCGATGTTCATATGCTTGATATGCATTATGTGTACTCTATTCTACAATGTGCACTTTTGACTTTGTTTGGTATAAAGCAAGATGAGGAGACTTCTGATAGCCGAATACTGTAGTTAGACAATTTGCCCCAACAAAACGTGTTGATAAATATATTTTGCGGATAAATTTCTCCCATTTCCCTCTACTTTTCCTTAATGAGAAACATCCAAACTATTGAGTCTGCGAGAACCACTTGGTTTATACTTTGCAAGCTAATGCTATTCTTTTGCAGAGTTCCTGGACAAAGAGGGCTATTGAAATTGACAGTCCCCAGAGGATGTCCACATGGGACCAGTTGGCCGATCCACCTGATAGCACCTGTGCCCAGGTTATTCATTTGAGGCCCGAGGCCTTCAGCAGCAACTGGGTGCCAGTTAATGCCACAAGGGATTTCGAAGGGCAGGATGCTGAGATTGGTAAGGCAAAGCGGTGATCAAATTTATTTGCTTCCCAATCTTTCTTTTGGATAAGACCCTCACTGCACTTTTCCTTCTTTAGATAATGATGTTATGGGAAAAGACTTGGAGATAGGAGTACCTGGAAATGCAAATCCCCAGACCGAAGAACCAACGAAAGAGATTCTCGCGACAAGCTATAATCCTGACAAGGACTCCGAAATTGACTGCAAAAGGAATGAAGATCAATTAAATCTGAAAAGCGAGAAAACACAGAGCGAATCACAGAATAAAGCTGTTGACCTGCTAGGATCCATTGCTATCAACACTGATCCTCAGATAGAAATCTTAGATTTTAACAATGCTGGTGGCCTGTCCAAAGCTCCCGATGGGAAAGACAAGACTATGTATGATGACAAGGAAATGCCCTGTCTTGACCTCAGCTTGAAGAGGACTAGAGATGTTCAAGACATCGAGAAAAGTGACCATGACTGGAACATCTTGAGGCATTCAGACCTCTCAGCCTTTTCAAAGTAGGTGGTTCTGATTGCTGAACTCTTCTACTTTTCATGAAACCACCATAGCATTCCTGGAAAATTTTCATTGGTCATGCAGGTACAGTTCTGCCCCACCAAGCAATCAAGCTCCTACAGCAATTGTAGGAAGCTGTTCTCCTGTTGCCAACAGCTCTGAAGCAGCAAAAACAGAGTCTGTACAGAACCTGCAGTCCAATTCCAACAGTCCGCCCCCGAATCAGGGTTCAAATGGAGGCTCCAATGGAAGCGGCAACAACAATGATATGGGTTCCACCACTAATGATGCTGTCAAAGGTCACCATCCTTCCTCTGCCTTCCAACCAGTAGATAGTAGCAGAAAATTTACCCCACACCCTGCTGCCCAAGGTGGTAACAAAGTAGATGTGGCGACCAGTAGAATGACTCCCGGACAATCTCGCGATGCAAACCAGCATGTCCTATCTCATAGTAACCACCATCACCACCATTACCATATGATAAGTGATAATGATGACACATCGAATGCTACTAGTCTACAATGTGGGTCCTCCAACGTGTTGGTCGAGGGCCATGCTGCCAATCACAGCTTAAACGGGAGTGACTCGGGGAGTAATCATGCAAGCAACAATGGGTGGAATGGGAGTAGCACTCCTTCAAATACTCAGGAAATCGATCCCAATGGGAATAACAAGATGGCTGCGAACTGTGGGGCTGGTATGGGGATTGGGCGCATGGATAGAAATATAACTGATCAGAATCGTAATGCACAGAGAGAGGCTGCTCTAAACAAGTTTCGCCAGAAGAGGAAAGAGAGATGCTTTGAGAAGAAGGTATGTGGAGGTTACTTTTCCACCATTGAGTGCATAAATTTCATTCTTGCTTATGGATTGTCTGAGTTGCAAGATGTGACGATAATTAGAAGAACTCCAATGGTTCTCACGAACATTATTATTACCTGAGTGATTATCGACTTAATGGGTTCTGATAGATGTTGATGCACCCCATCTTCCTCCCGCTCTTATACTGATCTTCTTTATAACCTGCTCTAGGAATTGTATATATATATACACACAGTATTTGGGGTGTAAAAGCTCCTCTATAACTTTGTGAAAACCTGATGCTTAGAAGGTTTAAATCACAATGTCATTTGATGCCGCTCTTCTTGAAACAACAAAAATGTGATCTGAGGGGAGAATGTTTGCTTTTTTAGAAACTAAAGTAAATGCCCTTTTGGGTTCTGTCGCACTGATCGTATAATTCTCTCTAGAATTTACTCGGCCAATCTTTTGCATTTTCATGAAAAGTTCGTTGGCCTACATATCATTTCTTGGTACCTTCACCCCGTTGCAGAAGAAAGAAATATACAAGTATTAATTTCCCTGTCATATTTTCTCAGGTCCGATACTACAGCAGAAAGAAACTGGCGGAGCAGAGGCCCCGCATACGAGGCCAATTTGTGCGACAGAATGCAAACAAGGTGAAGGACCCAAGTTGACGACAAGACAATGGCCCAGGTCATAGCTAAATGCAGTATTCTCGTAATTTTGGGAATCGCAGGAGTTGGTGGAGAAGGGAGGCAGTGGGGCTCCGCCTTGGGTCTTTACTACAATCACAAACATGGTAATAATTATTCGACGAGAGATTTAGTAAAAGGACAGCTGAAGACTGTATCGCTTATTTACTTTACTGCACTCATGTGGCTACTATTACTAGACTGCTGCTATCCTTCGTCATATGTGATGAATAACTATCGGAAAGATGTGTGGTGTTTGTTATTCAAAGACTTCATTCGTGAGTGTATGTCTGTTTCTTCACGACTCTTCCTGTGATATTCTCATCTGCTGTGATGTTTTCTGGTCGAGTCGGTGAAGGAGATGCACCGAGAAAGGAACACTGAGTTTAAGTTTGTCAGACATAGAGCATGCAAGTTTATGCCGGAAACAGTTGCGGGAAACAGATCAGAGGGACTGGCCTTCCCGAAGAGCAAGCAGTAAACAGAATTTCTCCCGATGAGGCATCGGCTACAAATGACATTATGGTAAGAGAGATGGAGATTGTGAATAAGGAGACTTACCTCTCTCCTTGCCTTGTGTTGTCTGCTCTTGCAATCTGACGAAGTTCCCAACCGTCCGCCCTGACATGTAAGTACTACCAAAGTACCGAATGGTTAGCTTGTCCCTTCCCCAGTTCGGTATGAAAACTCAAAACTCAAGAATCGAACATCATTCTTCTCAGTCGAGATTCCCAGTAAACCGTTATCGACGAGGAAATGGAAGAACTGCAGCCAAAGCAGAGAGCGGTACTACCGGTGAAGCGCATTTTGTATGGATCTGTTTTCAGTACCCAAAGAAGACAGAAAGTACCATTCGTTCTGATAAGACAGCCTGCCATGATTGGGTTTGCGTAGAAAAAATATCAGTAGAGTATCATTCACCTACTTTGAACGAGAAATAACCAATCAGAATATTTACGAGTGAGAATTAATGGACTTGTGTAGGCATTAATTTTTTAATTTTATGCATTCTGATTAGGTGTTACATAGTTAAATAGTTAAATAATACTCACCGAACTAATGTTTGCTTAGCAGCCATTGGATCGCCTGAAAGAGCGAAAATGATAGGAGGAGAGTGATTCAACGGCTGGAACAAGGGAGCAATGGGTTATGGGTTGTGCCAATTTGAGAGAACCAAATAATGCTTCGGTCCCACCTTACCAACATCTCCTAACAATTCGGCGGGGACCAAACTGCCGATAACGAAGTGCCCTTTTCTTTCTTTTTATAAGGCAAAAAAGTTATCATCCAAAAACATAAAATGTAAAATCAAATGTTGGCAAAGGAATTTACATTATAAGCCACACCCATTTGAATGGAATCCTAAAAGAGCAAAAACAGGACCAGTCGTCTTTTTTTTTTTCCCTTCTGTTTGTGCGCTGACATGCCGGGACGTTGACGACAATAATATTGACAACGGCGGCCTGTTTTCCCCTTAGCGCGCCCAGTGCAGATGAAGGCCAACAGCGGAGAGGTCGACTTGCAACCTTATGGTCTAGGCCGACCGGCTAAAAGTATTGGGTACTTTGCATTTTTTCCCCTTCCCACTTCTGATCATCCAACATTAGTATGCCCCGATGGAGCCTTGATGCACAGGACTTTGTCCTGGACGCTATTCCTGTGGACTAGATCCATCGTACGTCCATGGAAACGTCCCCCCAACCCACTGTATACCATCTTGGCATTCATAGGTGCATGCATGCTCTGCGGATTCGAGCCAGAGAGTAGTTCCATCAAGGAGTACAGAGACAGCAGACATACTTGAAAGGAAGGAATTGCAAGGGGATAAAGATATGCACAAGAAATATGATATAACTGACAAGATTGATGTTTCTGTGATCGTTTTGATATCACAAAACCGACTTGTATCTCGGGATAATAACAAAGGCCCAATCGCTTAGCATGGAGAACAAGAGCTGGACGCATCAAGATAACTGTCAGTAACCCCCTCTTCCACAGAAGATTAAAGTCGTAGTACTGATCAACTACAGGTCCCAGGATAGAAATACTCGGCGCTATTTTCTTTGACCCTGAAGTGGAAATTATGTACTTGGCTCCTTGAAATTCCCTGCCTCTCAGGAATCCCCTTCCAGGAAATTGTCAACTGCAATCGAAAAGAAAATGATGAATATGATATGATAATGGGACATCCAGATCTCAGGCAAAGACAATTTTCATTCAAGCAGCTCCAATTTCTTGACAACACAAGGTGTATTTATCTATATTACTATAAGAAGGGGAAAGGTAAAGTCTGTACAATGATGAAAAGATACCTGTCCGTGAACATCAACCGCTGAGCCAGTGGCCAAAGGTTCTGCCCGTACCAAAATATTTGCTAGATACTCCATACGTAACAAAGTTGTTGAACCATCATGGCTAAAATAGACATCCCCATGATTAAGTGCAATCAACGTGCAACCCTACAGCAGCAAAAACGATTTCATAAGGTAAAGGTCAAATATCAGACAATGAAGATGCGAGAAATATTTTAGATGCTGGCATTAACTTACAAGCTCCGATGTCAAAGTGTGACAATAGTGAAGGAAGCTCAAGACTTCGTCTGAACAGCCATTGGCAGCAACCTCCATAAGGGAGATGTCGTCCACCACAATTGTGATACAATTCCTTTCTTCTGCAACCAATGAGTTGACAGCATCCTGGACTTTCCGATACAACGACGCAAGTCCAGTCTCGACAACTTTTTCACCATTTTCACCTACAAATATTGTATTAACTAATTGTTAAACTAATCTTATCATAACAAAAGAAAATCAAAGAATATGTAGAACAGGAAAGAATATATCAGACAAGTATAGTAAAATAATTAAATCTAGAAGATTAGCTACTTTTCAGTTCTATCCTAGTGCAGTTGGTATGATCCTCTCATCATAACTGTCACTAGGGAACGATTATTTGTCGCCGACTAGAATCCGAGGAGAGAACTACAACCAACTGCAGCAGGACAAAAGATGAGTGCTGGAAATCAGTTGCAGGAAAATGACCCTTCCGGGTCACAATACAGCTTCACTCAGAAGAATGATAATGTATTTCCGGTAAGAAGTCCATTTGCGGGTGTTCGTGCTTTCGGTTGCATCGTTTGTACAATGAGTAGTAAAAGGGCACCTAATCATTTCTCACTTCATCATGAATTATCATTTCAACCATTTCAGAGGACAGCGCACAATTAACATAAGATATGCTGGAAATCGACCAATTGATGACAAATATTACCTGATTCTCACCTGGGCACTGGAACATAAGCATGTCGAAGAAGACTAATCTCTTGTTCTCCTTCTGCGCAGCTAAATTGCAGCCCTAAAACAAAAAAAATTCCATCGGATTAATGAAACCCACCGGAGGGGACAGCTCAAGAAATGATTTTGACGGAGGGAGAAGAGAGTACGAGTTTACGGAGGACGCGGTCGTAGTGAGAGAAGGGCTGGGAGAAGGCGATGAAGACGAGGGCGTTGCTGAGAGGAGGTGAGTCCGGAGACAAGGATCGCTTGACGAGGTGGTGGAGGACGAAGCCGCCGCTCGTCTTCACGCAGTCCTCGATGAGGACGACCTTGCCGCGGAGAGGCTGCGAGCCGCCGTGCTCGTCGAGCCCCAGGGCTTGATCAAGCAGGTTCCATGGCCGGTGGAGGTCCATTGGGCCGGTCCTAGGGTTTTGGCAGGGTTTCTCAAGTGAAAAGAAAAGATGCTAACGAACATCAGTGACAGTTAAAAAAAAAGAATTATTAGCGCCTTTTTCTTTAATTATAAAAATAAATTATTAGGTAAATTATGTAAAAGAAAGGGATAAAAGATGAGGCTGAAACGTTTATTAATAAATTATTAGGTAAATTATGTAAAATAAATTAACGTTTGTTAACGTATTTAAATGAGGACTTTTAACTTTTTTTAATATTTCTAAGTTCCAGAAATTAAATTTAAATTCTGAAATTAAAAAAATCAAAACGTTTTTTAAGTATGTAAATGAGGACTTCTGACATTTTTTTAATATTTCTAAATTTCAGAAATTAAAATTAAATTCTGAAATTAAAAAAGACGAATTAAAAAAAATACAAAGTTGCGGAGATTGAGGGAGGGACTTCCTTCCTCATCCGAGGAATCTCGTTGGTGTTGCCATGGACGATGCCCGGTTTTGGAATTATATGGTGGAATTGATTTGCTGGGGACAAAGGAGTAGAGATGTTTGCATAGGATGCGGGCGATGGAGGCTGCGAACAACCCCGGACGAACACTCACCCCCTCGACA
Source organism: Punica granatum (assembly GCF_007655135.1). Lineage (NCBI taxonomy): Eukaryota > Viridiplantae > Streptophyta > Magnoliopsida > Myrtales > Lythraceae > Punica > Punica granatum. Next base: position 31,463,527 of record NC_045128.1, read on the forward strand.
TTCTTATTTCCGTCACTTTGTGTTTTTTCTTAAATTAACGTTTTGGCCTAAAAGAGAAAAAGTACGAACTATTTTGGCCTCGTTTAGTATTTTAAACTAAAACAAAAGAAAAGGTGTAATATATGTCTCGACTTTTCATTGGCGACTTCAAAAATCGCAAGGTCTTATTATAGTTTCAAATTTATTCTGCAGTCATTCAACTATTGTCTTTTCAATTTTTCTCTTAATTTGCCAATTCGCGTGTCATTCATTTCATAGGACAACCTACATTTGGAATAATTTAAGGAAAAGTACTTCATATTAGGGATGTGCGGGGTTCCAAGCACCATGTCTTTTTCACGGTACTAGGATCCAACTTGTAGGAGCAAGTTTTAATATTTTAGAATCGGATCCTACCCTATTGGAACCTGAAATCGAAACATACTCGAGACCTAAATTATAACTGCAAATTTTGGATATTCTGTGGAACCTGTAACTTTTTCTTTTGTTTTTTCTCTTAAACACAATAAATGAAATAAATAATTAAAATCGAAAAAAATCACATTCACAATTACGCAAAATAGATAAATGTCGACATGAATTAGTCAGATCACATCTATCCATCCTCGGAACTAAAGAATTATGTAGATTTCCTTAGAATTATATAATAGATAAAGCAAATAAACAACTAAAATATTATGTAGTTATTTAGCAAAAAAAGGATGATGTAGTTCTTCTTAGTAGACAAAACAAATAAACTCTCTTTAAGATTCTCTTACATCGCACATAGAAGATTATGTAAATATAAAATAAATTTGTTCAAAAAATATATATAGGTCTTGGTTACCGGGTTCCCTGAATATCCTATATGTTAGAACAGGAATCGAAACCTATTTTCACCAGTTCCTTAAATTATTACCCGAATTCTACCTTATTTTCGATTTGAGTTATTTGAACCCTACTCTAATGGGTAGATTCTAACTGGTTCCGGATATACTGAGTATTTATGCACACCCCTAGTTCATATGGCACAATATTTAGCGATTTTGTTTGCCACAACCTTTAAAAATTGCTTACTGAATATATACCCGGAGTTGGACTAATATACTAAGGATTTAAGTCCAGTACGAGGAAAAATATGACTCTCACGCGAATTAAAGAAAGACGAGTAGTATACACTAGATGTGACTCTCATAATATTCCCTTTTGTACTGTTCCATTAATATTCCTTCCTCTCTATACACACGCTAGAAAAAGATTACGCGATCAAACGATCGATCAAGCAAATCAAATCGGTTGAATTTCGGTAAAATGTGAGCGAGTGCCCAAAAAAAATCTTTCGTTTTAATTTCGGTAACAGAGCATTTGGTCCTAGCAACTATCCCGAGTAATGCCTCATCCGAATCGCTCTCCTCTGGTACTTCAATATTAACTTAGATACCTTGGCAAGGGCTAGCCGTCTTTCTAGAGCTGCCATCTCGTCGTCTTCAGTTATTTCCAGCTTTGCTTCATCTTGTCTTTTGGGAGATTCTTCTGCTTGGGACTGCCATTGCTCTGACTACCTGCACAAATTCGCTTTCGACTTTATTCTCCCAGCAAAATAAATATATGGGGACTTATTCAGAGCCACTACGAATCCCGTTGCTTTCCCAAGGCAAGTGACAAAATGCCCTCAGAAAAACTGTCAATAATTTGAACTCATGCACAATAATACCCCCCCATCCTAAGTGCTTACATCACCATCACACGGTAGAAGAAAAGGCAGAAGCTGAAATTTGATGACCAATTGGAAAACAAGACTATTCAACATCAAAATGGCAATATAGATAACTACAACGAGGGACGTCTATATAGATAGCATTACCACCTTGATGATAATCTTCAAACATCTCTATTCAACGTTATCGATAACTCAGTCGGTAATAGTCTAAATTGGTGATAACCCCAATTTCCAGTAATAACTTTATGGTAAAGTACCAAACTTCACCTAAATTATGTTCCTTCCCTTGATTGAAACCCCCTTCCTCTTCTTAAAGGGGTTGGAGTAGGGGTGTGCACGGATACCGGGTATGCCTGGAACCGGTCGGAACTTATCCGGTAGGGTAGAGTCCGGGTAGCTCGTATTGAAAATAGGGTAGGGTCCGGGTATCAAAATAAGGAAATGGTGAAATCCGGTTCCGATTCCAACCTACAGGGTATCCAAAACCGGAACCGGAATCGGTACCCGGAACCGGATGGTAATTACTAAAAAAAAAAAGAAAAAAAAAAGGTAAAGTTAGTCTCATTCTCTGTTAGTCTTAACAGAGTCGGGAAGATTGAAGACACAAGATAGGAAGAATCCTAAATTGCCTCTCGCCTCCGACTCTACCTCCTCTCGTCTCTGTCGGTCGCCTCTCATCTCCTACCCTGAGTACTCTCCACTCCAGCTCCCCTCCGTTATCGTTCTTCTCGCCTCGGTTCACGTCCTGGTACGTTGTTTGGCGGGTGCGAAGCTCATCCCACCCTCATCGCTTTCGCGGCTGCCTGCCTCCCTTTCCCTCTCTTCCTCTCTTCACCATCCCTCCTCTCATTATTGTTGACATCCAATCTCTGCAACCGCAACCTCTTACCGCATCCGCTCCGCATCCGCTCCGCATTGCCCAGCCGAATTGAAAGATGTGAGAGTTTTCATTTCTAGGGTTTCCTAATTTTGTCGACTTCCTCTGGCTTGGTTGATTTCCGATTAATTGTCCCCTCTAACGGTGATGGAACCAAATCTCGTTGGATTTCTACTGCCCCCTTACCTCCACTCTCGTCTCAATCCTTGCTTGTGCCTTAATCCCGCTTCTGATTTAATTTGAGGTATTGGGATCTCAAATTTGTCTCGATCTTGCTGGACTTCGTGATCTTGGTCCTTTGCTGGTAAAATAACGCAGTTAATTGCTCGAATTTGTAATGAGAAGTACGATGACAGGTAGCTTTTTCTGCAATTGATTCCTTGAATGTTCCTGAGCTGGTTTGTGGAAAATAAGTAATGATTATGGTTTTATCTTCTTTAAATATCGAAAAACAATTCCATAGGGGGGTCACACATTGTTGATTCAAATAATTTGCGATGATTACTGATTATGGGTGAGATATTTTCGGTTTTATTTAGCGATATAAAAAAATTTACAGGTTCCAACGGGGTACCCGGAATCTGTGGTATAATATAAGTTCCGAGTAAGTTCCGGTTCCAAGATTCAACATGGTAGGATCCGCTTCCAAAATCTTGGAATCGGTTCCTTACAAGGTAGGGTTTAGGTATCGTGAAAAAAATAGGGTACCCGGAACCGATTACCCTAGGTTGGAGGGTAAAGCTAGCATCCTCAACTTGAAGAAAGCTCAAACTTGGCGTTGCGGAAGCAGAACGCTCGTTCTGTAAAATTGTCCATGGAGAAAGGGCTTGAGTTGATTGATTAAGGGTGAAGAAGAAGTGGGCTCCATCTACAATTATTGGCCAAAGCTTCAACAAAGAAGGCGATGGAGAATGATAGATAAAATTAGGGTTCCTAAAAAAAATTTGTCTGCATAATTTGCTTATGGCTCACAATTACTAGGGTTCGCGATTGAAGTGATCTCCGAATGTTATTCATAGTTGTAATTTGTTCTTGTGCGAGAATGGTATAAGACTAAACAGGAGAACCCGACCCAAAAGACTAGTCTATTAGGTGGAACAACCAATTTTGTCTATAAACCCCACATCAATTGCTCATACAATCAATGTGAAATAAGTCTCATACATTCAATTAGTTCAGTCTCCCATAAGGACCAACGTCCTCGTTGATCACGGTTACATTGGTCACGGCCGGCATTCCCGGGCCACCACTCTGTAGGCCCCCACTCCGTAAGCCACCACTCAGAGGTTTGGCTCAGATACCAATTGTTATAAATTAAACGGGAGAATCCGACCCAAAAAACTAGTCTATTATGTGGGAGAGCCCATTTAATCTACAAACCCCACATCAATTCCTCATACAATCAACGTGGGACAAGTCCCACACCTTCAATTAGTTGAGTTCAAAATAATGGTAGACTTCTATTGCGTTTTTGAGAATTTATTAACTAACTTATCAAAAAAGAGAGAATTTTTTGCCCAGATGTTGTTATCTTGTTAATCCTCTCTTCATGTATTTTCATTAAATTGTTCCAAATGAGAAATGATTTGTCCAAAGATAATTGTTTACGTTCTTCGTCAGAGGATTTCCTCAATATAAAATTTATGAATGCAGAACTCAAAAGAAGTTAATGAAGGTCGTAAATCTATCAAGGCTATCTTGGTGATAGCCAATTTTCTACTCAGAGCTTTGTATTTTAGGATAAAGGTTGATTATAGTCCTTTAATCTTCATTTTTTTCTTAAATGTATTTTTGAATTGATTTTAATCTTCAATCTTTTCTAGTTGGTCACTTTTAGCTCTATTATTGTTTTTCAGGTAGAAATATATTGACGTGACATTTTATTTTAATAAAAATTAATCTTTAAAAATATTAAAAGTACTTTAAAGAAAAAAAATTAAAAAAATTGCAAGTCTGAAGAAGGCGATGGAGTCAAAGGACTCCAAGGTCACTGGGGGCCTATATGTTCGTCAACAACCTCTGAGAAGGAGGGGTGGTGGCCGTCGGCTAGTCCCTTTCGAGAGACTTCAGCTCGTTAGTGACCTTGGAGGAGGAAGGGATGATTGTCAACAAGTCCTCCTTCGGCTCCCTCTCCAATCAAATCTTATTTTTTATTTTATTTTATTTTTTGAGTGCTTTTATTATTTTAAAAATTAGGTTTTATTTAAATAAATGTCACATCAACATATTTGATTACAAATAAACCAACTAGGAAAAATTTGAGTACCAGAATTGCTTAAATATAAGTTTAAGACTAAAAAAGAAAAAGAAAAAGAAAAAAAAACACTTTTGATTTTTAACCTTTTACGCTTTTGTCACTTTGACCATAAATTATTTTTTGGTCATTCTTGTCCTCAACCTTCCCCATTTTTGTCACGTTGATCCTCCTATCATTTTTCCTAACCTGGATTTTATTTTTTATTTTTGATATTTTCTTATAATAAAAATTATTTTCCAAAAATATTAAAAAAAGGAAAGGGCAACTGCTGATTAATTCGGTAGTGCCGGAGAGGTAGGGAAGGGCTAGGGGTGTTGTTCAATAGCCCCAACCCCACCTTCGAGGTCGCCAGCGTTCTCTGGGGGTGCCAGCGACCACAAAGGTGAGGTCGGGGCTGCCGATCGACGCCCCCAACCCTCAAATCGACCAAGATTTGAAACTTTAAAAACTCGATTTATTTGGGGGCTGGAGGTGTCGATCGATGGCCTTTACCCGAACTCTGAGGTCTTTGGCACCCTCTAGGGAAGCCGCCGACCTCAAGGGTTAGGGTTAGGGCCACTAGTCATTGCTCCCAGCCCCTCTTACCCTCACCCGCGGTGGCTCCTGGTCCATTTTTTTGAAAAATTAATTTTTATTTTAAAAATTATAAAGTCATTTTACTTGTGTCGTGTGGCTTATTCTCATTGGTATCCACATCCACATCAGCATCTGGTAACAAAAAAGAAAAAGACGGGAGGACCAACATGACAAAAACGAGGAAGGTTGAGGATAAAAATAAAAAGAGAAAAGGTTTAAGACCAAAGTGATACAAACATTACACTACAGAAAGCGAATGGAAGCAACCGAATGAGGTTTTCCAGATTAAGAACCTCGAGAACTCGTCTCAAGATCAGATAAAATCACGAATGGAGTTAATAGAACACACTGCCAAATGTGAGTGGTAACTACGTTTTGGTCTGAAACATCAACAGTCGGGGAGTTCTCAAAGAAGAATCACTTTGCTATACATCAGAAACTCCACTCCTCTAGATTCTCTCTTCCAAGCTATATAAATAGTTTCTCCAATAGTTCAAAAGAAAAAAAGATGCAATTGAAAAAATCGAAGACAAAAGGAAATGTCAGGAAACAAACATCGGAGTCTCCAAGCGATGGATTGGATTATTAAAGGAACCTCTCGACGCTAGATGGTGTGGAAGAATGAAGGGACGCCGCCTCCTTTGATTGAGACCGGCGGGAGCCGTCGGGTTAGCAAGTGAGAGGAGGAGCTCCGGTTTAACAGGTGAGAGTCAAGGAAGAGAACTATCACCGTGATATCGTCGTGAAAGTGTCTTCTCACCCCTCGGTCTATCTTCTTCAGGTCCGAGTATCTCATCTCTCTCTTCTTGGCCGCTTCGCACAGTGCCGCCTTCACCAGCTTCCTCGCAACACCCTGGAGGAATACAAACATGAAGTGTTGAGATCATGCAACACACAACTAGCGGAAAAAGAAAACCAAAAGGGACACCGAAAAGTACATGACCCGCAACATCTTCCAATATCATAATGGAAGCGGGAATTGGATGGAAAACCAGCTGTTTCAAGTTTAACCAAAAAGCATACATTTAAAAATGGGACTGGACTGAGCCAACTGGGAATTAGACCTGTGGTCTGTCAGTTCCATCCAAAGTTTAAATTTGCAACGAATGAGGATCGTACCAATTGAAAATTTAAACAATCATTTTTTATGTAAATCTATATTGTTAGATGATTTTTCAATAATTTCTGAAAATGTGGTTTGACACATAAAACAGGGGACCCATGAATCCATAGCTTGTCTGGTTCAATGTGCTGTCTGATTCTTAGACCTGTGACTCCAATATATGTATTTTGATGAATTTGAAGGGCTCAAACCAGCTTAGAGAAAAAACTATCTTCTTCAGAAATCGGTTGACCAGTTCCAAGCAACAACTATCAGATCAAATGGATTCATTTGCAGGTCTTCTGGACAGATCATGAGTCACGGGACCACTTCCCAGTGAGACCAGGACCACCCCAATAGCCAGAGTTTCATAAAAAATGGCTGATACTGCTAACGATAAGACTAAGGAGATGTCAAATAAGAATCATACGTTACGTGGACAGTTGCTAACAATATCGACTGCCTCTTGATTGCTGAGGTGTTCCCACAAGCCATCTGATGCGAATATGAGAAACTGATCCTGAGGATGAATCCTTTGGACATGTATTGTGGGTTCAGCTCTAAGAATCGGGCTATCAAAGGGTTCTGGCAGCCTAAATTTTGACAACAGAGGTTCTTTGTTGAACTCTGCCTTCTTTAAATAGGCATCACCAATGGATCTCGAAACCTGCAAAAGAGGGTGGGAAAGGGATAATGTCAAACCTCTTAGGAACTAGACTGAATTTTAACTCTTCTCAAATTGGCTTACACATAACATAGCTAACATTATTATTTTATTACATAATTGAATGCCGCTCAACAAGAAAATTACAGTCTCGAGTAACACTTCGACTTCTATGTACCAACAAAAATTGATCGCAGAATCATTTCAATCAACATCTAAAGAAATCGGGCAGTCAAATTAAAATGGAAACAGGAATAGGCAATTTTCCCATTTCAAGGTGAGAAAGAAAAAGAACTCTATTGCAATAGGCTTGATCGACAGATGGATAAATAGAGTAATCGACTACCAGTTATAGTTAGCACTTTCCTTTTCTTGTAAAACCAAAACTGAGGTAGCAAGGATGGACTGCAACGAAAAAGACGTCTTTTTCAAAGAAAGCATGTATAAATCTAAATTTTTCGGAGAAGTGAAAGAAAAGATTGTTTCAAGTGCATCTTTCCCTGGAGGGAGAGAATGTAATTGAACCACTTCTTCTGCAGGAAAACAAAAACCACTCCCCATTGCCGAACAGACTCATTGAAAGAAATTACAGGCAAGAGGCTTCACCTGTATCAAACCCTTCACTCGCCAAACTTTGTGCTTCATCACCACGATTTGCGGATCATCGGGATGCAACAATCGCAACTCCTCTCTCACAGTCTCAATGCTTGCATTATGCTCTGAAGATAACTGGACAGCCTTGATCTCCTTGGCACCCCTCTCGAGCCTACCCAGCACAACCCGGGAATCTCCTGCATTCGCAATGTATAACTGCCCGCTGCATATCACACCTACCAAGCAGCAGGAACCTACCGAAGCAATCTGAGGCTTTGTTAGCCACTGCTTCTTCACTAGAGAGAGAAACTCCCCTTCTGTAGCCAAAAAGGCCTTCTTGATTATGTCCGCAGACATTCCTTGGTTCTCCGATGCATATTCTGACAGAGTCAAGAAGGCTGATTTTATCTTTGAATTCCTTGTTAGATAATTTATGTATGTACTATCATAAAGCCTTGATGAGCCATCATTTCCTCTTATTTCCAGATTATCCATTTCATAACAATCAAACACATTCAATTAGTAGGTTCCCACCACAAGAATAAGAAGGAATAAGTACCCCCTTGGATTTCATGGAATAATGTCCTTTAAGTGCATTCTTTTAAAATTAGTTAAACTAAACAAACTTTACTCTGAAAGTGAATAATTCAATTTGGAATGACGCAATACAAAAATCAGAACAACGAACATCCCTGAAGATAAAATTAGAAGTGCTAGCATGCATACTAGTTCGATGACTCCTACCTGTGTAAGCTTTTAAATTGTTTAGCAGTGCTTTTTAATAATATATAAGAAAACTATGTGAATAGCTCAATCAATTCATACAGAGTTTGCTAGGCGAAAAGCAAGGAAAAGACTTACTCTTTACATTGTCAAAAAGTTGTTCATTCACGAATCGGGCAGCTTCGGGGCCTCCATGGCCATCGTAAATGCCAACAAATGTCCCTTGCAGGCCCCAGTCGCTTGTGCTCAATGGTCCCGATTCTAGCTGGCTATGATCCTCAAGGAGGGAGTTTGCCTGAATCACTGCCATAGAGTATTCCCCGCCATAGTGGGACCCCGTGTCCTTGTACCATAGAAGCCCATCATGCCTCCCGCTCGCATCTCCGCCTCTCCCTGAGCTATCGCCCTCAACCGAAGGCTTCCAACAGGGGGAAATGATCCTCAACAATGAAGTGGATACCATAACTTTACATGTTCTCACCCAAATAACCCAGCAATCAATTTATTGATATTCCAGTAGATATCAAGCTCAAGCTTCTGTTCTGTCTTCCCAAAAATAGGTCCAAATGTTTCAGGAATCAAACACGGATTAATAAACGCAGACACCATGAATCTGCAAAGACCCAAATGAATCCACACAATGAATTAAACCAGCCATCTAGCAGATTCAACTTTTAAACCACATAAACTCATTCCATTTCCACGCTTATCGAACACACGGGAGGGATTAATAGATTAGAAGTAGCTCCAATCTACCAGCTCAACCAACAGAAGTCAGCCTAGGAATACAGAACCTATAAGGGTGCATAGATTTTAAATTAAAAGCTGGGGCAAAAATCAAATGGCAGACATACAATTCCACATGGGCAACAGCATATATTGATCTTTACATAACAGCATAACAGGGAAAAGAGAAAATGAATAAAAAAGAGGAAGAGCATGACCAGAACATTGCATTCTGCAAACATAAGGACAAATCCAGATGCAGGCAAAAGAAAGGGATGCAACATACAAAATGGGCAAGTGCTAATTGTCCCAAAAACCGAATCTTTCATTGGAAAATCGGCGAGGCTCCCAATCACGAACCTTAAATCAATGAATCAAGAAAATACACCTTGCCGTCACGATCGCTGGAGTCACTGCGCTGGATCATATGAACCCATCAATCCTTCTTAAAAAAAATACGAAAGATTAATGACGGAATGATACGATCAATCGGGCTGGAGGGACAAAGAATATGCGGACCCCTGTTGGTTCCAGGAAGACAGAGATTGTCATGCAACAACAAGAACAATAACAGCAACAACGATTGGGAAACAAATGGGTTCAAAGTCCATCACAGAGAGGAGAGTAGATTTTCTTTATTTTCTTGGAAATTTTTTTTTTCCCTCCTCTTTGTTTCTCTCTCTGTGGGCTTTCTGCTTGCGGGGTGGGAATGAGGGTTGGGACCTTCGGTTTATGGTTTGCTCCAAATTTAATAGACTTTTTTTTTTTTTTTGGGTGTTTGGGGGTTTTTTGACTTTGACCTTTAACAAACAAACCCACCATTTTAGGCAATTTTTGCTCTTCTTTCACGTCTCCTTATTTTCCCTTTCCCTTTGAAGTTTTGAACTGATGGATCGGACACGGATACAACTTACAAGAGTGGTCGATTTAATTAGATAGATCCTTGTCACAATCTCCCGCACACGGTTTGTACTAACTTCCTTCTATTATATATCTCAATTGAACAATAAGTCGTTTGATCTTTTTTTTTTTTTTAAATATACTTAATGAAATAATGCAAATCGACCATTTGAAAATAGCTAAATCGGGACATATGTTCCATGAAACCTTTTCATTGGGCTATTGAACTCATCAAAACTCGTGGTGCATATTTTCTTCGGTTGAGAGGTTGGCGCATTTGAGGAATATCTTGATGCATTGGCACGATTCGACTCACATTGTTATCTAGCAGGTCGAGATTTGAATAGATTACATTGGCTTTGAGCTCGATGTGTATATGGAATCATTTTCCCCCTTGAAGTTATGCAGTGTTAGTTTAGGACTACGTAAATGACTAACCTTTGGTATTGGCATTCAGAACTAACAAACGATCGCTTTAAAAAGATGTCAATTAATATTAAAAAGAATATGTTGTTCTGGTGGTTGAACGAGTGCAAACTTTCTTGGTAAAGATATAAATTTGAGTCACTGTAAAGTTATGCATGAGAATATTCCTTATTGATCACCTGCTCCACTTGTTTTATTCTATGAGCTTCTACGGTGCACATATAAATTGTGGAGATTTTGGGCGAAATTTAAATTCGCCTTGCTATAAAAAAGAACAATCTATCTATCTATCTATCTATATAATATATAAACTTGACTACACCCTAATAAATAGAGATAGAACAGTAAATGTCTTTATAATTTAGTGTGTTATATGGAGATGAAATAATAATAATAATTATTATTATTATATTAATTAAAGAATGTATATCCAAAGAAATATTTTATTAATAAATAAATATACACTAAAACCTAATAAATAGAGGTAGAATAGTAACTATCGTAAGAAATTAATATGTTATAAGGAAATTAAATAATAATAGTAATAATTATTTTTATTATTGTAATTAAATAAAATATGTCCAAAGAAATTTTAAAGAAGGATGCCAATCACTTATTGTTATTTTATTAGCAAATAATATACATAACTTTTTAAAAATTAGGAATTGCCTAAAATTATAATAAACTTCACTTTATTAATTTTAACAATCATTGTTAGCCTTATAAAAGTTAAATTAAGTAAATCTCTCTATGAAATGATTAGTCATTTTATCTTAATTTATTCATATTCAGAAAACTTAATATATGAAATACGAGGGAGAATAAGATAGCGGTGAATGCTTAACTTTAGATTTTATAATTATCTATTTCATTAACTATATCTAGAAATTTTGAATATTTTGGAGTCTAATTTTCTTACAAATTAAATTGATAATTGGGATTATATGCCTATGATATATTTTACATGAATTACTTGATTGTGAGCTCTTGAATTACATCATCTAGCATAAGTTTGAAATTTTCCGTATTAGAATTTATATACTATAAAAATAATTTTTTTGTATATTAATATAAACTACAAACCAATATAAATTATTATCTTAATATTTAACTTTTCATAATAAAATTTTCTTTATGAAATATCTGTAATGCACGGGTCAATCACCAGTAGTAATAATAATAACGTAAAGCAACTTAAAAAGCGTTGAAACAGTTTAAGGTCCTTACTGAAAATAGTAACATACTTTAGGATCATAATTATAATTATAAAATAATACGAGGATCGAGCATGTAATAAAGTATAACAATCTCTCTCGCAGTTTGTTTCGTAGTGAGCCTCTGGTCTCACTGAAGCCAAAACGATGTCGCTTTGCCTTCCGGTGACTCCGCATATTACTCTTCCCGTCGGGCTAACAAAATCGGGCCGCCCTCAGCAGTGCCGCTCCTTGCGCGTACCGCGACGCGCCACCGTATCAGCAGTGTATTCAGTCATGGCGGCCGCCAGCTCGGTTCGAGTCGCCGCCGCTCAGATGACCTCCATCAACGACCTGGCCTCCAACTTCGCGACCTGCTCCCGCCTGGTCAAAGTAAGTCACCGGATTTTCCTTCTCTTTTGAGTCCAATTCCTCGACCTCTGATTCCATTTTGGCTAAGACAGCTGAGAGTCGCTTTCTTAGATCGTTCCTGGTGATCTGATGCGGATTCTATTGTATATCCGAAGAAAATATCGGCTGTTCGAGTTTCTATATGATGTTTAACTCAGAGAGAACTGCCTATAGGACCATCCGTTCGCATTCAGCTGAAAATATAACCAAAGGAAAACCTGTTTTGATGTCTTTTTGGGAGGAATTCTAACGATGAACTTGTGGCGGTCTTATGTTTTCTTCCGTTTCGAGCTATATATTCGAAATTGGGATTGGTTGATATTCTGGCGATATATATGATGAATTTGAGCCTGCGTGTGATATCGGAGATAATCGAGTTGTCGGTAGTCCAACGCACGCAATTACCGAAAGAACATTTCTTCAGATTCTAATTTACGGTGGATTGCATTGAAAAAGGAAGCAGCTTCTGCTGGGGCGAAATTGCTCTGCTTTCCCGAGAGCTTCTCGTACATTGGTGCCAGGGATGGGGACAGCCTTAAGATTGCAGAACCCTTGGATGGACCGATCATGCAACAATACCAATCTCTGGCGAGGTGTGAATGCTTTAAATATTTGTGGTTTTTCCTGCTGCCATGGTTAATGCAGTCTTCCCTCGATCTCTTTGAGAAATAATAGCATTGGAATTCTGAATGTTTCTTTCCCTTCGCATTATGAGTTGACAGAGAGTCCAATATATGGCTGTCACTTGGAGGCTTCCAAGAGAAAGGGAAAGATGACGAGCACTTGTGTAACACACACGTTGTCATCGATAATGAGGGGAATATCAGAAGCAGTTATCAGAAAATACACTTGTAAGACAATTTTCTTGACATTTTGAATCCCTGCAGAGTATCTCTCTCTTGTTTATTCATTCTCTTTTTGTGGAAGAATGTTGTTAATGTACAAATGTATTGTCACTGAACTTATAAATTTCCTCTTTTGCCTCTTTTCCATTGCTATGACAAGGTTTGATGTTGATGTGCCTGGTGGGATGGTTTACAAGGAAAGCAGCTTCACTGAAGCAGGTAATAATTCAATGTGCAGTGAGTACTCAATCTGTTTGAATATATGCCCTGCTTGATCCTTGTTAGAATGCTTAAATTGTAAACTGCAGGATTCTTTCAAATTTTGTTTCATCATCACCAATGAAATATCTTATCTCAACAACTACTTCTCCCAACTCCAATTCATGAACATTGTGGATGCCATTCTACACTATAATATGGAAGTGTGCGTGGTCAACCTGTAATAACTGTCGGTTGGAATAATGAGTTGCACGGATACAAATTTTGTATTATCAATGAATACACTTTTACCTCCATTCTGTTCAGCCGCTTGTTGCCGTATATAAAACTTGGTGGTCCATCTGAACTTCTTGCGATTCCAGGAAAAGATATAGTAGCAATCGACAGCCCTGTAGGCCGTCTCGGGTTGACGGTGTGCTATGATCTGAGATTCCCGGAGATTTATCAGCAGCTGAGATTCCAACATGAAGCACAGGTATGAAATATAAATAGGTTTCTTGGTTTTTCTTTTTGCTATCCTATATGACACTTGTTGCATTAACTGTTTACTTTCCATTGCATCCACAGGTTCTGCTCGTGCCTGCGGCCTTCACAAAAGTGACAGGTCAAGCACACTGGGAAATCCTTCTACGTGCTCGAGCTATTGAGACTCAATGCTATGTATGATGTATTTGCAGTTTCCATTTCTCCTAACGCATTCGATATGATCTTTTTCGAGATTTTTGGTTTATGTCAAGTACAGTCTTAGTAGCTGATTCACTTCCTAATACTTTTGGGATATTCAATCGGTGCATTACTAGGTCATTGCTGCTGCACAAGCTGGAAAGCACAATGATAAAAGGGAGAGTTACGGCGATGCTTTAATTATTGATCCATGGGGTACTGTAGTGGGGAGACTGCCAGGTCAGGAGAAATCTTCTGTTCATGTTTTTTCTCACTGACCTTTTAAATCTATCCTCTGTGTAACTGTCCGAACATCAGGTGACTGGCAACGTTCTTATATGCAGCTTGTTTCTGGCATTACGCATAGTTCATAAATAGCCTCATTTCTTGTTGGGCTTGAAATGTTTTTCTAAGTACTATGCATCTTCCCTGTGTACATTTATTTTATGCCTGTTGCTGTTTTCCCTCTAATATCCACATAACTGGTAGTTTTTTCTCATCTTTTCTATTCAGACCATCTGGCAACGGGGATTACTGTAGCTGATATTGATCTGTCGTTTCTCGACTCAGTCAGGACAAAGATGCCACTTGCCAAGGTAATAACTCTACGTTCTACTTTAAAACTGGGTTTGCCCAACAAAAGGAACTTCAAAATCTTTGAGATCACGGTATTCAAGTGGCACCGTGTAATGGACGAGAGGTAATCACGTAGAGCTGATGGCTCCACGGATGATCAGTGCTCATCTATTAGTTGCTTGTACTGTCTCAAGGCATAGATGTTGACATATCAGTGCTTCCTCGGTAAGTGAAAATGCTATATAGCTGCTAAGTCTGAAAATTGCCAACACATAAAGCGTATCGAGAAACCCTTCTCATTTTCCTATCTTGGTCCTTCTGCCTGCTAAAGGAAGTTTGATCTATTTCCCGGAGATAGCCTGCTTCTCTTTCAGAAACTCCATTTACCCACAAACCAGCTGCTGTTGAATTTGCTGTCAACCCAGTAATAGTAACTTGATTAATATACATCATCTTTCTGAGCTCGACGATTTTTTCCTCTTTTGATTGCAGCAAAGGAAGCCCTTAGATTTCTGGAAGCCTGCATCTTTGTGAATGAAGGACCACTGACGAAGAGCACACCTCTCAATTATGCTCGGCATCCTCGTCGATAAGGACTATTTACGGAGAGCACCTCTCAGTTATGCTCCTGTCGGATCTACTCCTAGTGTTGTATATTACAAGGTAATAAAGGGAGAATGCTCTGCGGCCATGTACACTTTGCATCTTCAATTCAGTTGGAAGATTTCCCGCTCGATTCTAATGCATAATTATTAGTAATTAACATTTCGTATATACTAACATTTTGTCAGACTGTACGTCCGTTAGTTCATTGAGATGCAGATCAAGACACTTTAGTTTGGTGGGACGAATTTGATCTGCATCGTATGTGTTGGTTCAATACAAGCTGTTTTCGTTTAACCATTAATAATATAATGGAACTTTTAAATCAGAATCTATCAACAATCAGAGTCTATAATTGACGAAATTTACAACACACAGCATCTTCTCATTGTTATCATCATTATCATTTAATATTTACAATCTCGGGAAGATATGCTGTACTCACCTTCCCCAACAAGCATCCCAAAAGGAAAACAGCACATGTAAAACCAACGCTAAAACCGGAAAACTTTGGCAACGCCGTAAAGCGAGTGCTCGTGCAAAGTCATTCATGACCCGGGATCATGGCCTGGGATCGACCCCGACCGACTTGAGGGTCTCAACCTTTGGACGGTGGGCAAAGGCATCCTTCGATACAGGGTTGGGGATCACCGTGTCCCCCATATCGAATTCCTGGACGTGAGCGATCTTCCGGAAGAAGGACCTGGTCAGGAACCTCTCGGACTCGTCCGCTACCACCTCGGGCTCCATCACCTCAGGCAAGGTCTCCCGCCGCGACTTCTTCACGCGAACCGTCGGGGAGTGCCTGAGCTGCTGCATCGCAGTGTGTAGGCCCAACGACACCGATAGGAAAATCATTCCGATCGCCACGTACATGGGCACCGCGTCCCCAGTTCTCGCTGGGCTGGGCTTGGGGAGCGCTTCACCCCCGGCAGGAGCGAAGGCCTTCATTTTCGGAGCCGTCGAGGTCGCGAACGTAGCGCCGTTACCTTGCGGGGCCAGCCGCCTCGACAGGGAGCTCCACAGTCTCTGCAAAATAGTAAAGTGATACAAGTCATGCACTGATACTTTACTTGACACACAGGACTATAAAGAAGGCGGCTGAAAACGACACGTACCGATGACCGGAAAGCCATGCCAGACGTGGCGAGAGATCTTCGAAGGGTTTTCTGCAAGGGTTTGTGCTGAAGAAGAAGATAGCGATGATGATGGACTTTATAAAAAGCTTGGACTGAGACAGCAATGGAGGTTTGGAGAAGGTTCGGAGGGTTCTGGAGCCACGTAGCTGATTGGTGCTGTCCTCCCCACTGGCCCACGCCTGTCGATGCTAGATTGGCCAGCATCCTCGTGTGGAAGCCTCTTGAGTCTTGAGCCCTCCACGTCACTCCTCCCCTGCACTGTTTTGAGCGACGTAAGTGAACCAACATCGAATCGAGTCGAGTCGAGTCTAGCCGAGACGAACCGAATCGTGCCGGAGTAATTGGCAAATTCGGTCCACTGCCACCTTGAAGAGGTTGAATTCGAGCGTACATAAAACTAGTCCCTCCATTTCTCGAAGAGTTGACATAAATTTCTTTCCTATTTTCTTTTCATTTTTTTTCACCTGTACTTTATCTTATGCCCTCACTTGCAAATTTGATTTGTGTGCGAGTTGCCACAAGTGGATTCTTTTTGCTTGTTCTTTTCTTTTATATGTCCGTATATAAATCATGGGAAATTTTACTTTTGTAATTTCAAAAAATCGAATATTAAAAGTTATTTACTCTCTTATTTCTCAAGATATGTGCTTTTTGAGATTCGAATTTATATTTTTCTCCTTAAAAAAGTTTATTGTTTATCGTTTACTAATACTTTCTCAACACTTTTCTTTTCTAGGAAAAATGAGTGCAGGGCAAAGGTTAACCTATTGCTAAGCTTACCCTAATACTCAATGATTTTGATTTGCATCAGCGAGAGAAATTTGAATTCTTTCGGGAATTCCATTAAAAAAAATTCAATATTTTATATTTATTCGATAAAGGAAAATTGTAGGATTTATTTTTTTACTATAAATATAAATCATTTGTATATAGTCTAGATTAGAAGTTATAAGAGAAAAAAGTTTATTAATTGATTTTCTAGGTTCTATATCAATGAACTTGGACTAAAATAATTCATTGATTTTTCAGGTAACTTGAATTATATTTTTAATACAATTAATATTTCCAATTGATGATTGAATTGTTCAACCTTCCATTAAGTCTATTTGGTTTCGAAGCACACATTTTCCTGCACACTTATTTTCAAATTTATTCAGAATAAGAAATCGAAAAATTCCTTCTTCTTTTTTTTTTGTTTATGGAAATTTAACTGTTAGATCAAGAAATCAACCAGTGAAATTTCGATGGGCTGTATTACTCAAAATTTGGGCAAAAGGAAAAAAAAAGTGTAAAATTGTATATATCGTATCAAAGCGGAACTCAATTCAAATAGATGAGTATGATAGGCTGACAACCATTCTTAAAAAGAGATTTCACAACCGTTCTCGATCCAATAATTGAACGTTTTCTTTTTATTTAAAAATTTTATTTCTCCCAATCGATTTTTCATCCTTAAAAAGAGCATTAAAAATAATGGACAAATGTTAATTTTTAAGCCAATCGACACTTATTCTCTTTAATCAACGTATTTTCTCATCACATGCATTCTAATTGATCACTACTTATTGACGAGTAATACTCATCCGATAACTGAATTTGCCCACTAAAGAACCCCAAAATTTTAGCAATCAAAGTCTGTGCTGAGGCGTGGATCATCGTCCAACTGTTGAGCGGTACAACAGGCAGAAGATGGCGGCCTTTATGAATAATCAGTAGCCATCCGTAAGTTGCTCATACCGCATATGTCACATGCTACAAACGTTTTTACACACACAGTTATATTTTATCTGCCAGTGAGAGAGAAAATGCCATTATCCCTATCGTAATTATACCGTTACATCATAACATGTAATGGCAGGTGTTGCACTTGAGAGTCGAAAACCCATTTAATTTCATTTTTCATTCTGTTGAGATATATTGTTTCACATGAAAAATTTTAAAAAATAAAATAAATTGCACTGATAGTCCAAAAAATTTTGCAAATATTTCAATATGGTACAATTTTTTTTTTGCTACTTGATGGTACAAAATATTTCAGAATTGTTTCGGTATAATATAAATCGTCATCTCGCCATTGACGCTGTCAAGCTGTCCTTTACATGACTGTAAATTTTACACCATCATGTAACTTACGTAAAACATTTTGTACTATTAAGTTACAATTTCAAAACATTTTACACTATCATGTAACGTCTCACAAAAATCGATTTTGCACCATCAGCGTTGGCTTGACGGCGTTAATGGCGAGGTGACGGTTTGTACTATACCGAAACAACTTTGAAACATTTTGTATCATCAAGTAGCAAAAAAAACTTTTGTACCATATTGAAATATTTGTAAAACTTTTTGAGCCACCAATGTAATTTACCTAAAAAAAATCACAAATTTATATGAAGTTTGGGTCCAACAACCTATCAACTTAAACTTTTGAGTTGCAAATGGGTTCAAGTCTGTGTAGATCCAAGTGAGAATTTACATGGTATTGGAGTGGGTTATATTTCCACGCACTTGTATGGGCTCGCATCATGCCAGATTATGTTTCGAGACAGCCAAGAGTGCTCCTCATGTTAATTAGGCTTGAGATTGGTTCCGAGGTAACTAAAATGTGCACCTCTAGTTATGCCCGAGGGTGGAGCTCGAGGCTAATTTGGTATTTGTCCCCCCTTACTCGAGCACGAAAGAGAATGTCCGGCTCATGATCAGTTATTAAGGGCGGGTATTTAAGGTCACGTGACACGTGTTGGACCACACGTTGGCAGATATTGAGATATATTGTCCCATATAAAAAATTTGAGAAAGAAACCACAAGTTTATATGAAATTGAGTCCAGCAACCCATTACCTTAAACTTTTAAGTTGCAGATGAGTTCAAGTCTGTGTAGATCCAAGTGAGAATTTACATATTCATCGGTTGTTCAGCTTGACATTTGTTTGATCTACCACTCGCGATCGAATTGCCCCCTCCAATTCCCATATGTACTGTCAATGACTCAATGGGCATGGAGCATAGCATAGTTTTGTCACGATAAACGTACTACGGGGATACACTCGGTACCCCGATAATTAACTGTACTGTCATTGTGCAAAAAATCTCAAATGTCAATTCTGTTGCAGAATTTGCTCTCATGGGCCCTCCGCTGCTGCCAATGATGTTAGGGAACCATTGAACCCACTTGTGATGGACATTTTGATGTATTTTCAGTGTGCTCGTCGGCTGGCGTATTCGATCCGTGCTTTGTGTGCCTGGCTGATATCAACTCTTGTCGTGTGTCAAGAGTAAGATTTCGAATATGAATTTAGGACTTGTTTGATTTTAGGATATTATTTTAGAATCATAATTCTAACTTTAACTCTACCCACTACAAAACAAAATGACTCATACAAAGTCAAAGAGTGGACCCCATTTATACCACTTTTTTCCATAACAAAATAACATAACTCATACAAAGTCAAAGGATGGACTCTACTTATACTATTTTTTTTCAAAATTAAAATCTAATTTTAAAATTCTACTATGAAACCAACGCAACATTAGACTTTCAAAATAGAAGTCCATCAAGAATCAGACACCAGAAATAATTCAGAAAATTCGAAAATTTGTCCTCGTGCAGTGCAACGCTTTTGTGCATCTTCGGATCATCATTTTCCATTTAATGTGTACAACCTAGGGAAGTTGCTAAACTTAATCTTCCCCATATATATATATATATATATATATATAAAAGCATCAAAGAGGAAAGCAGTACATGATCGACTAAACCAGGCAGGAGACTTGCCGGACAAGAAAGCAATAGCGGATGCTCGTACGAATGATTCATGGCCTTGGGTCTACCCCAACCGACTTCAGTGTCTCGATCTTTGGGCGATGGGCGAAGGCGTCCTTCGATGCCTGGTTCGGGACCACTGTCTCTCCAGTGTCGAAATCCTGGATGTGGGCGACCTTCCGGAAGAAGGACTTGGTGAGGAACTTCTCCGACTCCTCTGCAACCACCTCAGGCTCCACCACTTCAGGCAAGGTCTCCCGCCGCGACTTCTTCACACGCACGCCCGGGGAGCACGAGAGCTGCTGCATCGCCGTGTGGATCCCAAACGAGAGCTGGAGGACAATCATCCCAATCGCCACGTATATGGGCACGGCCAACGCGTGCCCCATGGCACTCCGCTTGAGTCCCCCTTCGCCCGAAGCAGGAGGGAAGGTCTTCATCTTGGGAGCGGTCGAGGTCGCAAATGTAGTTGCGTTGCCGTGCGGGTTCAGCCGCCTCGAGAGGGAGCGCCACAGTTTCTGTACCACAGTCGAATGATACGGAAAAAACCAAAATCATGCATTGACAGTTTCAATTGTTGACATGCAAGAAGAATAATAGTAAAAAGACGACGACGGATGCCGAAACTCACCGTCGCCCGAAAGGCCATGGCAGACGTCTTCGAGTTTGTGTAATTAAGCAGTTGTACAGATGTGAATATGTGCGAGTGTCGAGGGATCTTCAAAGGGTATTCATGTAGAAGAAACTGACGATGTTAATGGGCCTTTTAAAAGCTTTGCAGAAAGGGAGCAATGGCGGTCGGGAGCCACGTGGCTGCTTGGTGTTTCTCAACGACCCACACCTGTCAATGCTGGAGTGAGTGCCACCATCCACGTGGAAGCCTCTTGAACCCTCCACGTCTCTGTTCCTCTCGACTGGTTCGATTGAGGTAACCGAACTGATCAAGCCAAGCAGGGCCGGGCGAGCCGAGTATTGAAAAGCTTAGTATCCTGCCACCTTCAAAAGGTCAAAAAAAATTCGAGGTTGACAATAGGGTTGATCACTGTTCGGGTTATGTCGATTTCTGGATAAAATTTCAGGGCATCGATTTCGTCGGTTAAGGAATTTCAAAACACGTTTCTAAGAACAGAGAGCGAATTTCAGAAAAAATGATCCGTATGGATATGATTTTTCTCGGTTCAGTTCTCGACTTACTCGAGGATTACAAAGTTAAAAACTAATCATCTACCAAAAAAACAAAAAAGATCATCATTAATGAAGTTAGAGAATTGCTTTCGGGACTAGAAACCTATCTCTTATACTTATTGTGAAGATTGGTTTGCTAGGGGGATCTCATATTTCCCACTAGGGCTGACTTTCTTGATTCACTTCCTAATGACCTAGGCCATCCTACATTAGGTGATTCAATTGGAATCCGTAACCATCTTTGTACGTTTTAATTTCTGTTCAGGCTTTAACCCCTTAATCCACTGAAAAAAATCATCTAACGGAAAAAAAAATCAACAAATAGGTTCCAACACACAATTAATACCAAAATTCATCATGAAATCCTAAAAATCAAATATACGTTACAAACTCAATATTCATATTGAAATCTTGGGCTTCAAAGATTGAGAGGGACAGGGAGTGACGAGGTGCATGAGATTCTGATCATTGATTAGAGAAGAAAACGATGGTTGGTTGGGCTTGGGGCGATGGTCTTATATATCAAATTAAATATATTGAGTAAACTCAGATCGGTTCAATTTTTAAACCCGTCCCATTATTGAAACCGAAAATCGGACAAGGAATCGAACCAAGAACCAAACCGTGCTAGAAGACCCGAATAATCGGGGTGGGGCGGCTCGGTTCCGCTCGTTTTCGGGTCAGCTTTTTGCATAGCAAGCGAAGCTCTACTTATTGATATTTCAGGAGATCGGAACTGGAGCAGCCGATTCGATAATATAATCTATTTACATATAAATATTGATCCAATCAATTATGAGCAGCAAATATGTAATATTTCAAATCAGGAAAATTTTTAGGTACCGCCACTGAATATTCAGTCAGACATATCCGTACAAAATATTTTCGTACTCAAACAATAATGTTTCGTACTTGTACGAAATAAAAGTGATGAGACAGTCACTGCATTACATCGTAGTCGACTGCGTGACTGCATCTATAGGTACAAGATGTTTTTGCACTCGAAAAACAATGCTTCGTATTTGTACGAAAAGTCTCAATACGTGCAATACAGTTGACTGTACTGTTCATGCAGTCGACTGCCTCGGCACTTCTTTTTTCATACGAGTAAAAACCATTATTGTCCGAGTACGAAAATATTTCGTACAGGCAGGCAGCGGATGAATCAATAGCCATTAAGGCACAAAGGCGACAACTCAAGAAAGAAGAGACTGCAATCCAAACTCTCCGAAGAATCAAATACCGAACGCACGAACCAGTTTATTCCCCCAAAAAAAAAAAAAGAGTCATTGCCATGAATCTTTTCTTTTTCCTTTTCCCATCTCAGTGCATACAATTCAAGACTAAAGACTTTCCCATCCAGTATAAGCTGCACAAAGAAACCCCACAAACCAAGAATATGTATATAAAAGGCTATTCACATGCTTCAAACCCACAGAGACACAAACCAAATTCTCCACACCAGAATCATCTCATTCCAGCAAGAACTCTCGGGTGAAATCGGGACTTGAAAGGAGATCAAAGGACTTCTTACTGATCGAGTCCTTCAAGATCGTGATCTCACCTTCCTTGATGTGTATGTCCTCATCGAGGGTGTCTATCCTCTTCCTCAGCATTTCAACCTCCGAGTTCAGGAGCATGTTCTTCTCCGAGAAGTCCTTCACCTTCTCCCACATCTTGTCCCTCTCCTCCATCACTTTGGGGAGGATCCCCCTGATGACATTCAGCTCCCTCTTCGAGTCTTGGAGGTCGCTCTGCAGACGGTTCATGCTCTCGTCCTTCTTTAGCATCTATTACAAGGGTGTCACGTGATTGATTCAATTTCCCATAAGGAACGGTTTTTCTCGTTGTTTATCAGAAAACAGATATAAGCTCAGCTTCTATGCTGGGAACCCAACACAGCAGCATATATAACCTTAAGCACCATATTCATCAAGAAAGTTAAAAAGTGAAAACTCTCAAATACAAAGTACCTGGAGTTCAAGCTCCCGCAATTTGTGGGTTACACAAGAGAGGCTGTCCAGAGCATTCTGAACTTCATATCTGAGGACATCGGTGCTTCTCACTGCTGTTGCCAATTCAGCACGCAGTTGTTCAACTTCCATCTCTTTAGAATAGAGCTTCTCTCTTAGCAGGCTTGTCACCAAGCTTTCCGCTTTAAGCTCTGACC
The DNA here is from genome assembly GCF_007655135.1 of Punica granatum. NCBI lineage: Eukaryota > Viridiplantae > Streptophyta > Magnoliopsida > Myrtales > Lythraceae > Punica > Punica granatum. The sequence goes on from NC_045128.1 coordinate 31,486,838, forward strand.
TCAAAGCATCCTAAAACAGGTGGAAAGATCATCAAGTCACGATATTATACCAGCAAGAAAATGCATAGTGCATCATTATATTATCTGAGCTATTATATAATGCTAATTTTCACTCTTAAGACTTTTTAAGTAGCAAATTACCTCTGAAGTTTGATCATTTAGCTGCTGCTTTGTAGAAAGTGGTGTGACCTTCTCCTGAAGCAATCGTGAAATTGTTTGCAAACTTCTAGCCAGGCTCTCCATTCCACGCTTGAATCCTTGGATTTTAACATCAGACTCGATAATAAATTGTGAATCTAAACCGGATCTGCCAACATTTTCTATGCCCTGCTTGGTTTCTTCATGATAAGACTTCTCTTTGACAAGTGCCAATAGCTTCGAACACAAGTCAGTGGTCTCGTTTAAAAGTGATAACCCTTGACTTTGCAAGCAGCAAACTCGGGCCCAAAGTTCGTTGTCAAGCTGAAACATCGAATCCCGGGGATCTTTGCTGTTGCCCTTCAATCGGCTCAACAAGTTAATATTTTCATGCCGAAGTGACTCCGCTTCAAGCCTATGAGATTCCACTTCTTTTCGTAAGGCCAGTTCAACCCCAGTCAGCCTCATCTGCTCCATTCGCAGTTTTGCCACCTGCTTATCAACCTTTTCCAACTTGCCATCATCTTCACAGAATCCATCTCGAAGCCCTTCAATCGTCTTCTCCTGCTCATTTGCAGTCCTCAGTAATCTTGTAACCGATCTGTGCAACTCCTTGCATTCCTTCTCCTTCTCCTGGAAGTTTCTCTTAATACACTCTTCACTTTCCTCTGCAGCCTTGCATTTTTCTCGTAATTCTGAGAGATGCCTATGCAATTCTTCATTCTGCCATGTCGATTCCTCCACCTTCATACTCAGCTCCTTTATCTGTTGCTCAGAATATGTTATCAAGTTTCTGCTCTCTGCTTCCCTCTCACCAAAAGAAGAGACTTCCCTTTGGAGAGAAACATTCTGTTCTGCTAGTTCTCTCACCCGCTCGCGAAGCCTCTGCTCTTCAAACTGGTACTTCTCAAGCCTCGAAGACCAGCCATTTGACCTCCTATCAAGCTCCTTCTCCAAGCCTACTTGCAGTTCCTTCTTCTCTCTCTCCAGCCTCTGGAGCTGCAATTCCATTTCCACCTTCACCAGTCTAAGCTCTTCCTTAGCAGAAGCCCTTTCTGCTATTCTCGACTGTAACAGTTCCGAAATCTCAGTAGCCAAGCTCATCCGTTCCTCCGAAAGGCTCCTTATTGTATGAATCAGTGCTGAGACATCAAAACTCATCCCAAGTACGAATCGATCTCGTTCAAACTCTTCAGAGAGAAGGGCGACCTTCTCCTCAGCTACCTTGTACCTTCTTTGCAACTCGAAGTCCATCTCCTCATCTATTGCAGCACATTTGTGGTTGGGGACCTCGCAGCCTATTGTTTCATAGGGCTCATCCAATGGAGAGCTATTTCGAGTGGCTGCTTCTGAGGAGGAATCTTTATTCAAAGATCCACTGTAGATATCTTCTATTGTGATTGGAATGTCATGGTCGAATTCCTTTGAACTTGCTCTCGGGAAATCAGCAGTAGTCTGAGAGAGCCTCTCAATAACATTTTTTGCAAGCCTCCGAGGAGATTCATGGCCCAACCCACCCTCCACCCAATCTCTAGATGAGAAGTAGAGACGAGTGCCTTTAGATTCTCTAAATGAATGAGATCTTGGTCTAGTTTTAGCACTATCTACGGGTGAAGAGGGTGCTGTGAATTGAGCTCGAGGAGGACGATTCCCACTATCTTTTCCGGCTTGATTTCTCGTAATAATATTCTTCGGTCGGCTTCTATCCTGATTCTGCTCTCCATCAATATAACGGTCAATTATTTTGCTCGAGACATTGCTTGAGCAGTTCGAGGAATTCCCTGATGAGTCATTGTGGGACCTCGAAGACCGTTTGGTTCTTGATTGCTTCTCCGGAGTAATAATAACACGACTGCACAATAAAAACCGACATGGCATGACTTAGAGAAAATTTTGAAGCAGAGCATATCCAATATCAATAAAATGTTCATCGTCAAGCAGCTCACCATGAATTCTCGTGCGAGTTGCTCTGCTCAAAGCCTTCTTCAAAGAAGGAGGCAGAAGACAGTGAGAGGCTTCTCCTGAGACCTGACCCAGCATTCGAACTCTGACTATCAGATGAATGCTTTCGGGGCTGGCCTATGGGGCAGCTCAGTCCATTTTCAAACAGGTCCTCCTTATTAGTCTTCTCGGTCAATGGCTGGGTCGTGTTGCTGGATCCAGAAGATCGGAAAAAGAAAAGTTTCTTCATCTTTTGAATCCTTCAACTTAGATTCTCAAGCATGCTCTTAACACTTCTAGTTCTTCCTGTAATTGTGAGAATTCATGAGAAGATAGTCGAACAGTTTCAGCATAAACACGAGGCTTTTAGGCATTAAATAGAGCACAAAGTACACACGAGCACAGATCAGAAGAAATGCGCAAAGAATCTGACGATGGGAACCATCATGAGAGGCACCTGAAGTTCTATAAGAAAAGCTAGAGAAAAGAGTCTATATAAAAGGAGGAAAGGACACTTCATCCATTATATTACTCGCATGAATCATTTTCATATCAGAAAACCGAATCATGAACGCCGAAGGCAAAAGCCCAGGAAAGACTCTCCCAGAAATAAATGAGGACATTTATAACTCCATTCGAGATCCAACAGATATAACAGATTGGGCAAAGTACTGTCTTTTCATTTTACATTTTCTCATTCCCATTCGCCTCAGTATCACAAAGTTCCTCACTGAACTTGAAAACATTCATACCGATAAGGAAGATTACAATCAACCAGAACAAGCAGTGGGGAGTCAAAGAAATAGTTTATTCGAGCCCCATCCGAGAAATCCGATGCTCGAATAAGGAGACTACTACTTCAGCGTCTAACGGACTAGTGTCAAGTTTTATATTAGAAAAATGGCATCAACGGCATCCAAACACTTTCTTCTCATTTTTTTTCATTTTTTTTTAGTTGAGGATATATAAATAAAGCTTTAGCATCAGCAAGTGTCAGAGCTTCTGATTGAATCTTGGCCAAGATCCATCGAGGTAACGTGGCCCAAAAGTACCAAAATAACCCTGCCAATTCTTGAATTTCTTTAAACCCTAAAAACCCCCAAGGCACTGCCGATCACCATTACCTTTCCCCTGATTGATTAAAGAGCATAAACATTACTTCCAATCGACATCACGTTCCCCCAGGTTGATCGAGTATAACGAAGAAATGTATGGTTTTTGTCTCTTTTATCATAAATTCTTGGCCAAGAGAACGATCATTCAAAAAATTACGCTCAAAATTGATCAGGAAAAAGAACTGAGGAGGGAACACAGGACCACTCACAGTGTCCCCCTGCTCCGCCTTACTCTCCACCGGTCAAAAAGATTGTGCTGATCGGAGGGACTCCTACGATCTTTCTCGCAGGAAGCAGAGGAATGAGGGTTAGAGAAGAGGAAACGCTGAAGGATAATTCGATTGAATTTTCAAATTTCTAAAGTTAAGCAGGCAATCAAAGGAAAGTTCGAGAAAGGGGAAAGGTAATATCCGATACGAAAATGAGACGTTACGAACTTACCATATTGGCAGTTCACTGCGCAGACGCAGAGTCAGAGAGATGAAGAAGGGGTTCAATTCAATGAATTGAATTGAATTGAATGACAGAGAGATTCGAAAACGATCCAACTGAGTCTTTCCGAGTTTCCAGCGAGGATCGGGACCCGGAGCTGACAGTGTCAACGGCCGGCGGCGGAGGTCAAAAAGGCCCGAGGACCGCGCTGGGGGAGCGGAACCGGCGGCGGCTGAGGGGCGGCTTTGCTCTTCAATGGAGGGCGAGTGAAGAACGCGGAGGGGCAGTGGCGGAGAGAGAGAGAGAGAGTGGATTCGGTGAACAGAGAGGGGAAATGCAACGATGACAGTGAGAGTGTGAGAGAGCGGGGGGGGGGGGGGGGGGGGGCGAGAGATGGGCGGTCAGTGGTTTCGTTGGGGAGGGAGGGGCATTTTGGTCCATAAGGGGAAACTTTTAAAAATGTCTATACGCGGAAAAAGCGGAGCAGGAGCGGGCTGGTGGAGGCGGGATCTGGTGTGGCTGGGTGTAGGGGGTTGCATTGCTCTTGCCCAATGGCAACGGTGGAGGAGGGATTATCTGCTTTCCCATTATCAAGTTGCACCCAATAATTTGCTGGTGGTCTCCGATGGTCCTCGTACTACTTCATTATCTCAAAGTGCTTCCTGTAGTTTGCCTTTGCTGTAGAAATATGTTTCAAGGAAGTCCTTTGATCTTTTTGCGGTAAGCAAAAGCATGACGAGTTAAGTAAAAGAGGGTGTAGCACAGTGGTACACGCACTCGCCTGGTAACAACGAAATTTCGTGTTAAATATTTAGTGTGACTATTCCCCATCCATTTTATTAATTATTAATTTTTTTTATTTCATTGTATTAGGTTCACGACCATTCATTAAAAAAAAGAAGAAGAAGATTGGATAATGAAGATGGCATGGATGTGACCAAAGTGCCATGAAATTGACTTGCACGATACATTGGCACTCATATTTGATCAAAGTAGCTTCAGTTTTTTAAAGTGACGAATGGCAATAATTCCTCCAGAGAAATTCCTTGGTGATCTTTATTTATTTCATCATATGGTCAGCCTAATGGATGAATTAGATCGTAGCAAATGAATAAACGGGTATTAATGACGTCAGCCAGATTGTATTGTTATTTTTAGTGCTTATAACAATTCTATTAGTCATTCATCGCTATTTCATTTTGTAGTAAGATCATTTAAAAATTTCTCATTAATTTTTTTCACTTTTTATGTTAGTAGGACCATTTTATGACTCTGGGCTATGCTTTCACCAATAAGAGATGTATTGCACCATCCAAGTTGTTTGTGCTCCTAATCCTTCGACATCCATGCAAGGGGTAAAAGTGTAACCTGGACTTGATAATCGCATTTTTCTTAGGCAAGCCAAACACTTGCAAGTTTTTTTTTTTTTTTTTGCTTATTTTGTATTCAATTATTATTAAAGGATCCAATTAAATTTTAGCAGTTCCGAACAATAATTTTTAACTTGTTATGAAATTAGTAATTTTTACTTTTTAGTAATTTTGCTTTAATACATTTCATCCACAAACTCCCAAATCAAAAGCCATAACCACCAATTAATAGTGATTTGGCTTGAATAATTGAGGTAAATCATTCATAGTAGATTCAAGTCTTCTAATTCCGGTATCCCTAAACAATGAAATTACCTTTTTACACCGGGAAACAAAATATGAAGAAACAACATGCGTGCCTTTTTCCTATATAGGAAGAAATTTGGGACCCAAATACCTCAAAAGTCACCCCTCTTTTGGCACAAAGTTGAAAATTCCATATGCATTTCAGGCAACAGCCTGTCGGGCAGTCCGACGAATGGTAAATTTTTGGTAAAAATCATAATCAATTTTCTCAAGATTAATTGCATAAAACTAAATATAAAACTTTTTTTTATTATTATAAAAGAGGAAATAACAAAGAAGAAAAAAAACATAATTTATATGTCTCCTACCGCCATCATCGTACCATGGCTGAAAGCAGAACACACCCAACCTCGACCGCGCGTTGAACTCTCTCTCTCTCTCTCTCTCTCTCTCTCTCTATCCTTATACGTATACGTATACAGATACGTATTGCGCGCTCGAAATCAATCTACCACTGCTGCGTCTTTGTCGTCGTCTTCTTCTTCGTTTCCCTTTTGTTACCTTCCATTGATCCCTGAAGTCTCTTCTTGTTTGTTGTTCTTCTTTGTTTCTTTTCGATTCGTTGAATAATTATTTTCCCGCTAGCTAGGGTTCTTGCTGGTTAAACCTTGTACCCCGATTCGTATCTGTAATTCATTCCCTGATTCGAAGCCTCCTTTTTCCTGACCCAAATTCGCCGGTCGATCCCTTGACTCGGCTCCGATTAGCTCGATCGAGCAGCGTTTTCTTCCAAGGTTAGACTTCTGAACAAATTCAATTGGGGTTTGTTGTTAATTTTGTTTTCAATCGGTTGTTGTTCTTCGCCGGTGCTGAATGTAGAGGTTTGGTTCTGGTGCAGGAGGATGCTCATGAATTGATGAATCAAGCAATGAATACAGAGACATTAATAGCTCCAACAGGGACAACTTCGAAAGAGGTAAAATTATCAAATGCTCTCTCTCGTCGTCCCCCTTTTGGATGGCCAAATTCGGAATCCTTGGATTTGCTTTAACTTCTGTTTTTTCTTATCTGATTGCATTTCAACAGTAGATTAGAAATTATTGTATAGGAATTAAGTTACATTGTCGGTATGGTAATGATTTGCATTCCGTAATTCTTTCTTGCCGAAATTCTTTGAGTTGACCTATGCCCCATGGCTTAGATGCAGATATAGGTTCTTGGTCGATTTTGGAAAAAAATTTGTTCTTCTTCTCCTGAGAATCAAAATATGTCCACTCGAGGTTTTGTTAGTTGTTCTCCTGAGAATCAAAATATATCCACCCGAGGTTTGTTAGAAGTCAAGTAGTCCAGTAATGATATCAGTCAAGCTGTTAGCTTCATCATGTTCACCCGGATCTTCTTGGAAGTACATGAAATAGGGCTACTTTTGTCTCTTTAAGTGAGGAAATATCTTTTATTCATATGATTGTAAGTTTGAGACCTGGATTATTAACAGCTCTTGCACCCATTTTGTTTCAGGGACAAACTTTTGTTGATCATAATCATGGGCAATCATCATATGTTCCTCCCTCAATTGGTTCTGAGGCTCCACCATGGACTATGCATAGAGTGGATAATAATTCCACTCAGAATGCATTTCCACAGAATTCTACCTACAGTTATCAGCAGAATGCACAACCACCTACTGCTGAAGGAATGAATGGCACACCTGCAACTGCAAGTTCATCGAGTTTGGCTTCAACAAATGTACCCCAAGGTTATAGTGGCTATGCGACATACCAGAACTCCACTACTGACTCATATGGGTATGGAACTACTGGATATACGAGTTACTATAGCGGCTATCAGCAGCAGACTAGTCATTCATACTCTCAGCCTGTCGCAGCATATCCAAACACAGGTCATCCTTATCAGCCTATTTCCTCATTTCAGAATACAGGGTCTTATGCTGCGCCTGCAAATTATTCAAGCACTTACTACAATCCTGGTGATTATCAGACATCTGCTGGATATCCAACTACAAATTACAGTACTCAGAGTACCACTCAATGGAATGAGGGGAATTATGCAAATTATAGCAGTTACCAGTATTCAGGCTACCCTCCAACTTCAACTGGCACTTATACTCCTGTCAGTGCAACTGCAGCGCCAGTGCATTATCAGCCACAGAATACTCAATATTATGGAAAGAACCATACAGAAGTAACCTGTGCTCCTGGTACTGAAAACCTTTCTGTTGCTACTACAACTAAGTTGGACTGTCCTATTCCTGGGGTTCCCGGGGTTACAGGGGGCTATTCAACTACAATTAGCCAGCCACAACAGCCCCAACAGCCCCAACAGCCTCAACAGCCCTCTGCCGCACCTTGGAGGCCAGAGGCTGCTTCGTTACAAATGCCTCCTCAGCAGGTTTGAAGTTCTATTTCATACGACACTAGGATGAGAAATTGAATTTTTGAGTTCTACCTTTACTACTGCTTTAGTGGGGGGACAAGGGTTGTCGAGGTGAAGTTGTTGGAAGGGCTAGAGTTACCTGCTATAAATAAAACCAATATGATTAAGTCCATGGATTTTTTTTTTTTTGAAATCACCAACACAAAAAACACATTTATTTTAATTAGACCAAACGTTATGGGCTAGTCTGGGATTTATATGGGGGGTACTAGAATGTAATTTTCTTAAAACTGTATTTTCACCAGCACAGAACTGTATATTTGTATATACATTCAAACCTTGGATCTTATTGTGTCAATAAGGCCAAACATTATGGGCTGGTCCGGCTTTATTTGGGAAAATCATCAGCTGTTAAAGGAATCACGTGTTTCCTGTGTGAAAGTTATAAAGCCCCAATTTAGAAAGTCGGAAGTTTTCTTAAAACTGCAGATGACGTTATTCTTGTATTAACTGGTCACTGATAATTGAGTGAAATTTATTTCCAGTTAGATTAATTGCTGTATATTGACATATTGTGTAATTTTGGTTGGTATCCAGCCCAGTACAGTGGCCAGTGCTGCTCATGACGGTTACTGGAATTATGGTACCTCTGGCTTTCAAAACCAGCAGTCGGCTGTTGGACAACCTGAAGCTTACCAGCCTTTTGATTCAAGATCTGCATATGCTAGCTTTCAGGATCCTCAAAACAATTCCGGTCCGCCTGGAACCAACTTGCAATATCCTACTGTTCATCAGGTTCCCCAAAGTAATCCATTTCCCAATACCCACCAGACTTCTCCATCTTTAGATTCGCGAAGAGTAGGAAAATTCCAGATCCAGACAAATCCTAGAATTGTTTCTAACTTGGGTGTGGGTTTAGCGAAAACTGATAAGGCTGGCTCTGGGACCAGTGCAGCAACAAAACCTGCATATATCAGTGTTTCTTTGCCAAATTCAAATGATAAAGTGTTGTCCAATGATGCCTCTGATTCTGCACTTAAGGTGAGTTTCCTGCTACTTTACATTCCCTTTTTTGTTTTTTTTTTGGGGGTAAATGGGGCATAACGTTGATCAAATATAACCCATTACATCAAGGTGAGATTCCTTCGCTTGTTTGCATTCATCTAAATGAAAGATTGGCACTGCAATTATGTGATCTTACATATATATGTTATGCAGTGAGAAGGGAGGTGCAAATGATAAGGTGCCTTTATTCTTTGAATCAGCATTATGCATTCCTAGCCACAGTGGCATTTATTTAGTCTAAAACTTTATGTTCATGATGGGGAGGTAGAACCCTCTCCGAATGGCCATTTGGTGACAGGACAAATAAATGATTGACTTGAAACACACTGGGCTCCCTTCTGTTGCCTTTCCATGACAAAACTAATTATTTCTAGGAATGCTGTCTCTGTAAATTCGAGCTGCCTATTTACTGTTTACTTCAATAACATCATCTTCCACTGAGGCGTGCTTGTGATGCATAACACCCCATAGTAAATTTGAAATGAGATTGAACATGCAAGATCCATTATTTTGCCACCAACCAAAGGATGGGATCAATGTGATAAGATTGCGGTGCCTTTTTTCATGATTTATGCACCTGTTAATTGCAAAAATAGAATTATTTTTATGCAAATATAGTTTTTTGTACGTAGTCTGGTGCTTTTCCGAAGTCGTTGCGTGGGTATGTTGAGAGGGCTCTTGCTCGCTGTAAAGATGATGCACAGCTAAATGCTTGCCAAGCAGTTATGAAAGAGGTCAGTCTAATTGAGACATTTCATGGTGGTTTAGTTTTCTACTCACTTCATATGTCGGTTGAAACTATTTTTCACTGGGTTCTTTAAATTAGAGGGTCAGATGCTCCTTTTTTCATATTTTAGGTTTACGTGATGGTAAACAGTAATCTTGTTTTTTATTGTTAAAATCCTTTAAAATTGCTTCTTACTTTCTTCTTCCCCACTTTCCCTCTGTGGAAGGCACTATCTCGAATGCATTTGCAGCTGTAGTTCTTTTCTGATGCTTTTGAAATTCATCTTGATCTCTGTCTTTTGGCCTTACTGGGATTCTCTTTGGTTCTGTTCAACTTATCAGATTGTTTACTTAGTGTTTCTATGTTCTTTCTTTCTACAGATGATTACTAGTGCAACTGCTGACGGTACTCTGTATACACGAGATTGGGATACTGAGCCTCTTTTCCCACTTCCCAGTGTGGATGGAGATAGTAAGGGGTATGTTTATGCTAGTTATGGTCTGAGTTGCACATTCTATCTTCCTTTGATTTTAACAGCCTGGCTGATATTTTCAAACATTTGAACTGATATCAATTGGAGTTGAAATTTTTAGCTTGATATTGAGAAAGCTTCTGTCAGGACTGTAATTTTGCATTTTGTTACCTAATTTTGCAGTCGGTTACTCTTTAGAGCATTTCTTGGTTATCCGACCTTTTTTTCTCCTGCTGCAGGGTACAATTTCCAGCTCCGGGATCAACATTCAAAAGAAGTCCAACCAGACGCATCAAGAGCAGGTGGGAGCCCTTACCTGAGGAGAAGCCGCAGGCTAAATTAGCTCCCGTAAAATACGGTGGATGGGTGCAGGCCAATCAAAGAGAAAGAAAGGTAAAATATGTTGTCCCTTCAAAATGATATTAGTCATTGAAGCCCTTTCTGGAGGGGAAAAATACTGAAAGTTGTTTACCTTATCTATGACATGTGCAGCCTTTCATTTTTAATTCTGAAAGAAAGGAGGACAGAGCAAATAGCATGAAGTTTTCTAGCGTGGACCAGAATGCTCCCAAGTTTCAGAGACCATTCAAGAGGCAGCGTCTCGTTGATAAGCCAACTGCTGTGGAGAACGGTGATGCGTCAAGTGATAGTGACAAGGAACAAGCGCGCTATTCTGGTGCTATCTCAATGGCAAATACCCCAGAGGAAAGAAAGAGACGGGAAAGTCGGTCCAAGCGCTTTGAGAAGGGACAAGGTAATCGGGCAGAATTTAATCATCATTATAAACCAAAAGGTGCTGGAGCAGCAAATTTGTATGTTAGAAGGGCCAGTGCCATGGTGATCAGTAAGAACTTGGATAATGGGGGCTCTGAGGCTGTTGAAGACATTGACTGGGATGCCCTTACTGTTAAGGGGACCTGTCAGGAAATTGAGAAACGTTACTTGCGCCTTACCTCTGCCCCTGATCCGGCCACTGTAAGTCTTCCATTGCCAGTTGCAAATACTTAAAGGAATGATGGTCTTGCAACAGGGGATGACTGTTTCTCTTTGTTCAAAATCCTTTTTTCGCAGGTGAGGCCAGAAGAAGTTCTTGAAAAGGCTCTTGCTATTGTTCAAAGCTCGCAGAAGAATTATCTTTACAAATGTGATCAGCTGAAATCGATTCGCCAGGATCTAACTGTTCAACGAATTCGCAATCAGCTCACTGTCAAGGTACTTCACCCTATGCTTCCCTCGCAGATAAGATCTTCAACATATCTAATCTTAGTTTCTTCTCAACTTGGAAAAAGTGGTTGCATTTTTGCTTCAATGAAATACTTGTGCCATTGTTCTCTTTTTATTTGGCCACTTATACTCGTAGAATATTGTTTTTGCTGGAGTAATTTTTTCCCTTTATTTGCCTCTTAAACTGCTCGATATTCATTTAATTTTCACTTTACCTTTGGGTGAAATGCAGGTATATGAAACGCATGCCCGATTAGCCCTCGAATTTGGAGACTTACCTGAGTACAATCAGGTTGGTGACCTTATTCTGAGATTTTTGAGTTGCAGCTTTTCTTTATCTATCTAGAATTAAATAGACAAATATCTGAGGTTTATGTATTCTTATTGTATTTTTTATATTCACTGTCCAGTGCCAATCGCAATTGAAGACCCTCTATGCTGAAGGAATTGAGGGCTGCCGTATGGAGTTCTCTGCTTACGGCTTACTTTGTATGATTTTGCACTCTAATAATAACAGAGACCTATTGTCGTTGATGTCAAGGTTAGCACTGACCTCCATATACTGAGTAGTATATGCTCTACGAGTCTTCAACTTTCCACATACTTGACTAGGATGGATCAAATTGGTGAATTCATTGACTCATTTTTTGGTAGATTGCCAAGTGAGGCGACAGAGGATGAGGCTGTAAAGCATGCTCTTGCGGTTCGGGCAGCTGTCACTTCTGGGAATTACACAATGTTTTTCAAACTACACAAAAAAGCACCTAATCTAAATTCCTGCCTTATGAGTATGTGTATATTCTCTTGAATATCTTTACTTGAACTAGACATATCATGGAAACGGATCCCCAGGTAACAAAATCATTTTAATGTGTGCAGATCTGTATGTGGAAAAGATGCGGTATAAGGCTGTGAGCTGTATGTCGAAATCGTATCGCCCCACTGTCCCAGTTTCTTACATCGCTCAGGTTTTGGGCTTTGCAAGTGCTTTATTTGCCAACGATGAAAATGAAGGGAGGGAGACGGATGGGTTAGAAGAGTGTATGGATTGGTTGAAAGCTCATGGTGCTTGCCTTGTTACTGATAACAATGGAGAGATGCAGCTCGATGCTAAGGTAATGCTTGAACCCCATATCGTCTATTAGGTTCTATTTGGTTTTTCTGGCTAGTGATCTTCCTTTTCCGATTGGTCGTTACCCCTGAAAAAGCTCACCTTCAGTTTTTACCTTTGAAAAAGCACGCCTTCAATTTCCATTTCTAATAAAGCAAAATCTTTCCTTTATTCTGTGAGCTCGAAGAACCTGATAATGTGTATTTATTAGTCTCTTTTTCCTGTCTACAATGGGATAACATGCGATTCTCCACAGGCGTCGTCGTCTAGCCTCTACATACCTGAGCCCGAAGATGCTGTGGCTCATGGAGACGCTAATCTTGCTGTCAACGATTTTCTAGCTCGGGCATCCTTATAGCGTGAAAGCCTGCTTGTTGTCAGATTAAAGCTTGGAGAGTTACCGAGTCCGCAGGAGGCAGCAAATTTTTTTTGAGAGCAACTCAGAGTTTGAAGAATGCCCGAGCTCCCGGGTCTTACCTAGGAGGGATAGGTTTCTGATGTAGCGAGTTATGTGACAGCAGAACGTGAACTAGGAGTACGGGATTCGCCACGCATCCAAAAGAAAAGGAGGATAACGGGCTTCGTGACTGTCCCTTGGGGGAGCTTGGGCCTGAATCGGAAGCTGGCATTTTTTAGCAGTTGATACGCAGGAGTTGGTCCTGTATCATTACTAGAATGTTCAGTGCAATTCATGTATAGAACCTGGAAAGGAATGATAGGGGAATTACACATTGTACTGATTGCCTGGTCGTAAATTTAAGGATGTCGATGTAATAGCGATAATCCCCTATCATTTCTTGGTCATCTTTCAATGTAGTCAGGTCACGAGTAATAACAGGAGCTTTATGGTTGGGTTCTCTGGAACTTGCTCGATTTTCTGTAGTCTTGAGAACTCAGCAAGTACGGAAACCGCTCCATGGAAACGAACTTTCCGAAATGAAAGGTACTATGGTTTAGAAAAAAAGATGATGTTTCCATTAGGGATGTTCTTGCTTACATGGGAGATCATCTGAAACGTTTTCGTACAAACTCCTTCCATTCCATCTAAGCCGAAAACATCTCTCTTTTGCTTCACCCCAAAGGCAACCCATTAGAAGTGCCTCATAGTGAGGACATAGCTGATGGAGATTAGTATCAGTTAAAATAAAGTTAAAGACAATTCGTGGTCTGGAAAAGTAACACAAACCGGAGCACATAACACGAATTCTGATCCGTAACATCGCATCTGGAACTCGTTTAACAGACTTCTACGTTCCCTTCAGATGGGTAAAGAAAACAATTTGTCGATTTTTCATATTGTTATATTCCTATTCCTTCGCACCAAACGTGATCATCGAGAGATATTAGAAACTCGGGACAGCATTCAAGAATTGTTCCCTCGTCACTCTCAACCAAAAGTATAACAGCAAGAATTATACATTTCCACGAACACGGAAGGAAAAAAAAAAAAGAACATAAAAAATACAAAAAAAAAAAAGATCTGTTTTATTTGTCAGACAATGATTGGGGCCAAATGCTGACCTTTTCCTTCTCGTACTTGATGAACAGTGCCCCGACAGCCGCCACGAAATAGACCTGAATCAGAACGATCGCCGGCGTGTGGTAGTTGATTACCCCCTTCCCAGTCGCCAGCTCCACCAGCACCAGCGCCGTCAGCCCCAGCATCGCTATCCTCCCGTTGATCCTCTCGCTGTACGGGCTGAACCCGAAGTCCACCTTCATCCCCTCAGACACCGTCTCCTTCAGCGGCACCGGCGGCAGGTACATCCCCCCTCCTCCTCCTGCGCCGCCCCCCGAGGATCCCCCCTTCTTCTTCACCTTCCGGATCTCCGCCTTCTTCCCCGTCCCGCTCCGGTACCGGAGGCGGACCTGGGAGAGGCGGCTGTCGAACTCGTCCGGGTCGGCCTTGGGTTCGGTGTCATTCTCGGCCGGGGGAGTTTTCTCGGAGTCGGAGGAACCCCGGGGGGTGAAGAAGAGTTGGAAGGGTCTCGGCGCGTGGAACCGACGCGGCGCGAGTCGGGCGGGGAAGGGGGTGGAGAGGTGAAGGGAAGAGGAAGATGGCAAGGTAGCCATTGCTGCTGTCTGCTGCTTCAGCTTCTCTATCTATCTCTCTGATGTCTTGTTTCCATTGGATAAGTCTTTTTCTTTCTTTATTTATTTTTCGTTATGATTTTTTTGTGGCTTATGAATTTTGCTTTTCTTCCAAACTTGAAGGAAAAAAGAAAATGGCAACAACCTTTTTATTATGGCTGACAGGAAAATTGAATTTATGAAGAGTAGATTGATGTTCTTCTACTAGTCTTAGCATAAGATGGTGAATTTTCAATGACTCATGTCACTGACATAATCTCTGTCTCTAAACCGAATTGAATTTTTATGGCATTTTAATCGACGGAAAATAACATTATAAAGAATATATAAGTTCGTCCATGTCGGCATTAAAAGATCAACGGCATGGATTAGGCTGTCCTAACTCCTAAGCTCGTTGTACATGGGATAACATTGAGGCCATACCGAATCATCGGAGATGGTAGGCAATCAACTCATCCCTATTGAGTAGTGAACTCAACCCGTCTTATTTAACTTGGTTAATCTTAATCGGAGGTCCCCTATCGACTCCAACCAGAAAAGATACAAACTTCAAAGTATTACAATCAATGAGTTGTCGATTCATTTATTAACTATATGATATGGTTTTTTTGAACTTGAAAACGACTTTTCAGTGCAATGAGTTGCATGCGACTTCTTTAATCGAATAGGAGAGTCACGGTATGAGATTTAAACGTAGGACACCTAATCGTCACATCGGGAAAAAAAAACCAATAGATCGAATCATTCCTTTTTGGAGATCGTTTTTCCCCACCTTTTCAGGACTTACCCTTCCAAATCCACTCTTGGCAAATTGAAGCTGTGGAAGGTAGAGCTAACGGCCGGTAGGGACTCCACGTTTTCGCTCACTCCTTTCTATTCTACCAACGCCCGGTGCACATGAGCCCAGGGGACCTAAACCTCACCTGCTCCAGGCCGGCCCCATTTCAGTGCCGCAGGCAAGTCAACCGGATCAAATGCGCCGGGTGCATCATACGACCTCAGAATTCTCCCCACCCGTCTAACGCACGTGCACCGATCTACCCCCACCTTAATCCCGTCCATATTAAAACGACGGCCATGGCTCAGTCCATCCCTGCCACTGAACAATCCATCCATCTACCGCATCCGAAACGTTTCTTTTCGCAAGCCGGAACGAAAAGGGAGCCAATGAAACGTCCGAGCCCGCGAAACGCAATGGTTGCCGCGACGGAAGTGCAGGTCGAGTCGTTCACTTTCCCGGCGGCGGTCAAGCCCCAGGGATCCGCCAAGACCCTGTTTCTCGGCGGCGCAGGTCCGTTCGGCCTCCCCCGAACCGACTGATCGGTCGGCTCCGGCGAAATGTACGGATTCGTCTCGTTTGGTTTTTGTTTGCTAACGTCCCGGTGTGTGCAGGGGCGAGAGGGCTGGAAATTGAGGGGAAGTTCATCAAGTTCACGGCGATCGGCGTGTACCTTGAGGAGGCTGCCCTGCCGTGCCTCGCCACCAAGTGGAAGGGCAAGACCGCCGAGGAGCTGACGGATTCCGTCGAGTTCTTCAGAGATATCGTCACTGGTAAATTATTAATTAATTTTAGACCAAATGAAGAGAAAATTAATGGAAATTACATTATTCAGAAAGGTTAATTAGGGGAGATAATACCAACTTCCCTCATTTTATCAATTCTAACAATGTCTTAAGGTCTTATTGTTTTGGGATATAAAATCACTTTGATTTTAATTTTAACTTTAACTCAACACACTATATAACAAAAATACACATTTTTCAAGTCAAAAATTTTAACTTTTAACTTAACACACTACACAACAAAAACAAATATTTCTCAAGTCAAATTTATAATCCCAACTCATTTGTTCTTTTCCACAATCAAAATCAAAATTATTTTAACTCTGAATCCAAATGCCCCGTTAATAACACGTCTAACATGACGCCATTTTCTCCATCAATTTTAATAGAATTTGCTGACATGACACTTAATTGGTGTCATGTGGTCCACGAAAACCAACCAAATGAGCTCAATTGATTTTATTTTATTTTCAATGATAGAACATATACAAAATTTAAAGAAAAAGCAAAAACAGAGAGAAACTCTTTGGTGATATGAGTGAGATTATGTCATTTCCTAATTTATCTTTGGTTGATGTTTCTAGGGTTTTTGAAATATTTTCTTAGTTTTCCTTACCCAAAAAAATATTTTCTTAGTTTTTTTATATATTATGTAAATTTTTATAAAGAAAAACTCAATCAAGGGTCCTTTTTAGTTTGACACGTGATCAATAAATTGATTAGAGCTTCTTGGGTGACACAGTGTTACCATGACACAGTGTTCTATCATAAAAAAAAAAAAAGGACTCCATGTCTCCCGCGTTGGATCCGTGCAAGGCCTGCGGAGCACTATGACATCCGACAGTGGGCGATGCGGTGTTACCGCGACGCTATGTCATCTAAGAATTCTCCTAAATTAAGTGCTAAGTGGTAGATTCCATTAAAATTGACCCAAAAAATGCCATCGGGTTAGATGTGCTATTAAATCCGTAGTTTGTGTTAATTCATGCAATATCCAGAAAAACATGCTATTCAGAAATTACTTTTTGATTAATTCCCAAAGGCCCCTTTATCTTGTATTAATTTTGCTGAAGAGCCCTTGCATGTTTGTTATTAATTTTCCTATGATGTAGCTTTATTTATGTCAAGAAAGCTTCACCTGCAAATCAATGGGGGTTGGTCAACAACGCAAGGTGTCATGTTTGAGTTTTGTTAGTGGAGAAAATTCACTATGAGAAAGTTTTACTCTTTAGTGGGTTGACTTAGTTCAAACTGAATTAGTCTGGTCCTTTTTAGCTTCTGCATGTCGGAGTGCGCACTGGAAAAGAAAGCTTCAATTGCACTCTCGAGCTTTGCCATAATTTATATAGTCGTGGATCTCATGATCATTGCCGTGCTTTTGTTTCGCAGGGCCATATGACAAATTCATGCAGGTAACGATGATACTACCATTGACGGGTGCTCAATACTCGGAGAAGGTGACGGAGAACTGCGTGGCTTTCTGGAAATCCGTGGGCACTTACACGGATGCGGAAGCCAGGGCTGTCGAGAAGTTCATCGAAGTTTTCAAGGAGGAAACTTTCCCACCTGGTTCCTCAATCCTTTTCACTCAATCGCCCAGCGGATCCTTAACGGTAACTAGCATCACTCGAATCAACCACGAGATTGTAGATATCTGAGTGATACTTCTTGGTAAACTGGCGCTCAATTCTATCCCATTCGTTTAGCGCATTAGGTGGATCGACCTTGGTCATATCTCGTTTATTGAAATTATTGCTTGAGATGACTGTATCCGAGTTGACCTCTGGGGTCGTCGGACTAATCAAGATTTTGCATTGGTAGATGAATATTATTTCAGACTGTGATGGTTAATGCTTGAAATGTTGCTTACATCTTCTAGTAGATTATCGATTTTGATCGAGTGAATACTGGGTTAAAAGCCACGCATTTCATCTGCCCTGAGAAGTTCATCTTTATCAACTACCTGCATGATCGGTTCTGCTGAAATATCAGATCTGAGGCTCTATATATGTTCGCGTGAGTTGCAGATTGCTTTCTCCAAGGATGGGAAGATCCCAGAAGACGGAAGGGCCGTGATAGAGAACAAGCAACTCTCAGAGGCAGTGCTGGAGTCGATCATTGGGAAGCACGGGGTTTCTCCTGAAGCCAAGCAGTGCTTGGCCACGAGAATCTCGGAGCTTCTTAAGGGCGTCTCTGAGAAGAAGAACGAGTGATCGATAAAGCCCCAGTTCGGCAGGGGAGAAAGGGAGCTGTGAACAGGAAATGCCAGTTTGGGCAAACTAAAGTAGTCTATATTTATGTGATTTAGTTGCGCGGCTCTCTCATGATCTACGAGTGAATGAAGGTGATCTGGGGTCGGAATCGTGACAGTGTGTGGTTTATGCTTTTGTACCTAATAGAGCTGTTTTACCGTTGAGATGCAATAAGCTCTTGTATCCAGAGGTTCAACGACTAATATGTCAACTATGAGCCTCTAATTTGAGTGTCATTTGATCAATGAAGATGAAATGAAGTTCAACTCTGGGCTCTGTGTCTGTGCTTGGAGAGATTATTCAATGATTCTTCAACAGCCTATGCATACAGAACATTCAATAAAACTAGAACCAACCAATTTCTATTTTTGTTTTTACTAAATTCATGAGTCCCTTTATAACTTAAAAAAAATAAAAAACCGATTGACAATATCATTTAACATTTTGATGAATAGGAGTATTCTTTTAACACAAGGGGCCGCAGCTTGCCCTTTGATTTGGGCATCGAAAATACATGTCTTGACGTTGATGCTTTATTACTGTTTGATTGGATATGGGGCAGGGTCCTCCTAACTTATATCCTTGAAACCTCTCATCGACGACTGCGGGATGCTGAGTAGCAGGTTCGAGGAGATGAAGCCCAATCATATATATCGGGGAAGCAAATTGCTGCGCTGATTCACTAGTAGGATGCTTGTTAGGCTTGCCAGATGCTTGTGGGACTACTCTCTCTCGGTCTGTCAAGGACAACTCTGTGCCACCACCAGCACGGTAGTCTAGTGGTTAAGCATCAAGCGCTCCACTTGAACATCACGAGTTCGAACCTCACTGGGAACGTAGAGCTCGCCACTATGTAAGTGTATTATGGAATGACAGTAGCCGACCTATAATACTTGATTCAGTGAGCCTTGAACTTAATTCACTAATGTGTTAGTGGGGTTGTGATGACCAAGTTGGGCTAAAGTCTCAGCGAACTATGGCGAAAGGAACATTTCGTGACGGTTAGGTTCCCTTAGTTGGATCAGCCACAGCGGGCTAATAACTCAACCTAGCCTTTTATTAGGGTTGATTGAATGAATGACTTTCCTTATTTACCAAAGAAGTATTTATAGCCAAATGACATAAAGAAAAATTAGGAAATTGGAATTCATAATGAAATAGATGGATAACGGGTGATTGTGTTATGAAATTTATAAAAAAATTATATATTCATGATGATCTAATAGTAATTAAATAAAAAATAATATTGGATTTGAGTAAAATCGAAAAATAAAATTATATAAAAAAAATTTCTCCTCTTCATTTACAAGGGAGGCCACACTCCCAAGTATAGAAAAATTCCAAACAAATACTAAAACTATTTTGGTCGAGATGAAAGAGATAAAACTTTAGGGGCAAATTGAGGAAAAGTAAAAATTTAGTGACCCTTTGTTAAATCTGAGCCTTCTTTTCTCTCTCACTCGCAGATCCATATATATAACCATTTCTCCGAGAGAGATATGAGAGAGGGAGATTGGGGGGGAGTAGGGGAGAGAGATTGAGAGCAGTGAAACCCTAGAAATGGAGAAATCGAGCAGCAGCAAGAGGAGCCGAGAAGATCGGGACAGAGAGTACCACAAGCACCGGGACTCCGAGCACCACCGCAAGTCCTCCTCCCACCGCGACCACAGGTCCAAGCGGGAGGACCGAGCCAGCTCCCGCGACCCCGAGAGGTCCTACGATTCGAGGAACGACGACCGGGAGAGATCGCGCGAGCAGCGGGATGACAGGGACGGGGGCCGCGATGAGAGGGCGAGGTACCGGGAGAGGTCCTATGATGGGAGGGAGGAGTCGGTGGAGAGGAAGCACAAGAGGAAGGAGAGGGAGAGGGTTGAGGATGAGGGAGCTGATGGGGAGGAAAAGAGAGCTAGGGTTTCTGATGGGGAGAGGAAGCAAAGGCGGCGGTTCGAGGATGTGAATGGTGATCAGGAGGAGAGGAGAGAGACGAGGAGGTTTGGGGATAAGGCAAAGGAAGGGGATTCTGAAAGAGCTGAAGTTAAATCCAAGGATGAAGTGACTGGAAACGGTGGTGTCGCGGCTGTCAATGTGAGTCATCTTCTCGCCCCTTTACATTATTACTTGTTCTACAGTGTTAATTTACAGGCTATCTGAAATTCAGAACTGCTGCGCAATTGTTGGTTTCTATCTATCTTGTAAATTCTAGTCTTGCTTATAAGCCGGTATGGACTTCTTAGTCATACTGTATTGAGAAATTGCAGTCGTGGACGTCGAAAGCTTTAGTTAAGCAGGTTTCTTCGATACTACAAGGGTTGAGAAATATGTCATTATAACGGTAGTGTTTTAAGTGTGAAAAAGTGCATCTCTCTTTTACAATGCTGTCTCCAAAAGTGTGATGTCGGAGATTAAAGACCATCTTTCAAGTGGGAATGGTCAGACATTATAAGGTTCATGTGGTTCTGTCTGACCTCGAGCTGTAGTTGTGTTGCTTCAGGATATATAATTGTTAGTCCGAGTCATGTATACCATGAAAAGATGTTCATATATGCTCAATTTAGGGTAAAATGCAATGGTGTGGTAAATTGGAAGAGTTTAGGGAGTACATTCGGGGCAGAGATACCTGAGTTTGGAGATTACATTCGGGGCAGAGATACCCGAGTTTGCAGTATAAAGATCTTGTCGTAAGAAGATCGGTTGATTGCATTTGAAACTGCAAGATGATTAATCTCTCTGCCGGTTTCTCTGCATAGGTACACACTCAACCACACACGAGTCTGTTAGGGGTACTAGCTATAGGTTCAAGTACAGTAATCTCTCTCTTGAATTTTTCATTAATGATTTTTGGAAGGTCTTCTTTTAATAAGGTTGACATCAATTGATCAGCTACTCTACTGGTTTACTTGAGTTCGTCTGTCTTACATTTTTTTTTTAATGCTTCCACCATATTGTTGGACATTGCTTTTTCCAACTGTAAGCGCTCGTAGGTCACAATCAGCTATTTGACTGAGTTGTTATGTTCAAACACAGGGTGCAGCTCTTGCATCATCAACTATGAAGTCAAGCATCGACACCACTGTGACGTCTAGTCATCCCCTTCCAACCAAGGTATCTTCAATTTCTACCACAAATGAAAATAAGGGAGTTAGTATTACCAGATCTCATGAGGTTCCTGGCAAAACTAGTACAGATGGGACATCTCCTGCTGCTGGAAAAAGTGGAAGTTTATCTCTTGATGTCTTAGCTAAAGCTAAGAAAGCTTTGCAAATCCAAAAGGAATTGTCGGAAAAGCTGAAGAAGATTCCACTGGTATGATTCTGCGAAACACTTCTATTTCAACCCCCCTTCCTCTGATTATTTTTAAGCTGTTCGCTTTCCCAATGCTTCCTATTTTAATCCTATCATCAATTTAAACTCATAGCCAGTATCATGATTCTGCAGCCCAAAAAAGGTGTCAGCTCAAGTTCAGATGGTACCCTGCAAGCGGTTTCCTCCACCTCGACCCAGCCTGGTGCATCTGGTGTAGCATCTGCTTCATCAACCTTACCAGCTGGTGCCACACCTTTTGTCATGCCTTCTTCAGGTGGTAATGTGACTGCTTCTGGCATGACAACGCTACCCAATTATGAAGCTGTGAAACGTGCGCAGGAGCTTGCTGCAAAGATGGGATTTCGACAGGACCCACAGTTTGCTCCTCTCATCAACTTGTTTCCTGGTCAAGTGACAACTGAAGTTGCTATGCCTCAAAAGCCTACAAAGGCTCCTGTTCTTCGGTTGGATGCGCTTGGCCGGGAGATTGATGAGCATGGGAATGTCGTGAATATTACCAAACCGAGCAACCTGAGCACTCTCAAGGTTTGTCGATGCTCTCTAAAATTATTTTAATGAATCTCATTGGGTGTGTATTCTGCCTAAGCTTGTCGTCCATTATATATTTCAGGTAAATATCAACAAGCAAAAGAAAGATGCCTTTCAAATCCTTAAACCCGAACTAGATGTGGATCCAGAATCAAACCCTCATTTTGATGCAAGGATGGGTATCAATAAAGACAAGCTTCTCAGACCCAAGAGAATGAGTTTTCAGTTTGTTGAGGAAGGAAAATGGTCAAAAGAAGCAGAAATGCTGAAATTGAAGGTACTTATCAGTGACCTTATTACTCCTCCTTTCATTACTTTGCACAAATATAATGTGATTAACTGAGCTTTTCCTGCTTTTATTAGAGTCAATTTGGAGAAGCACGAGCAAAAGAACAGAAAGCCAAGCAAGCTCAGTTAGCAAAAGCAAAGGCTGCACCTGATATCAATCCTAATCTGATTGAAGTGTCAGAGAGAGTTATCATCAAAGAAAAACCTAAAGATGAAATCCCAGAAGTTGAATGGTGGTAAGTTTGCACTCATAAGGAGTTGTGTTTATATTTGTGAAATAACCTCTCAATATTTTTTTCCCGTATTCCCCCTGCTAAACCCCCAAAAAAAAAAATTTGGTTGCATTTTGTGAAAAGAAAATGAAATGATGGAGAAATTTTAATTTTAATTTTTTAAAAATTTTATTAGTGCTTTTCATCTCTATTCTTAAGTCATTCTCTGAGTAATACTTTAGAATAAACTTTCGTGTTCAATCTATTCCTTTGAGAATCATTTTCTCTGACACTGCTACCATTCACTAGGGATAGGCCTCTTCTGCATTCTGGTACTTATGGTGAAGTTAATGATGGAGCTATTGATGAAGGCAAAGTGAAGATAGAAAAGATCAACATTTATGTTGAGCACCCTCGCCCTATTGAGCCGCCTGCTGAGCCTGCACCTCCGCCACCTCAGCCCCTGAAGTTGACAAAGAAGGAACAGAAGAAACTCCGCACCCAGCGCCGAGTGGCAAAGGAGAAGGACAAACAGGAGATGATTCGACAGGGCCTGGTAGAACCCCCCAAGCCCAAAGTCAAGATGAGCAACTTAATGAAAGTTCTGGGTGCTGAAGCGACTCAAGATCCAACAAAGCTTGAGAGGGAGATCCGAACGGCAGCTGCTGAGCGTGAACAGGCTCATGTGGACAGGAACATTGCACGCAAGCTCACTCCTGCTGAGCGGCGGGAGAAAAAGGAAAGGAAGCTTTTTGACGACCCTAATACTATGGAAACTATTGTGTCTGTGTATAAGACTAATGATCTCTCGCACAAGAAGACCCAGTATTTGGTCGATGTTAATGCAAAGGAAAACCGACTCACAGGGTGTGCCGTGATATCTGAAGGTATAAATGTAGTGGTGGCTGAGGGTGGGAAGAAATCCATCAAGAGGTATGGGAACCTGATGCTCCGGCGCATAGATTGGGCAGCTGCTGTGAATGATGATGAGGATGAGGAAGAAGATGAGGAAGACAAGCCAATGAATAAGTGTGTCTTGGTGTGGCAGGGTAGTGTGGCTAAACCAAGCTTTACTAGATTCTCTATTCACCATTGCATGACCGAGGCTGCTGCCAGGAAAGTCTTTGCTGATGCTGGAGTAGGTCATTACTGGGATCTTGCCGTCAACTTTGCGGAAGATTAGATGTAGATGAGAGGTTGGTAAGAAGTTCTTGAGGTAAATGCCCTTGTCACATGCGTTTCATTGTGGAAATGCCTTACAACTTGAGTTGCTGAGGAAGCATTATTGTCAATTAGGCACCCAAAGGAGGGGGGTGAAAAAATCTAGAACGTATCATGCAGTTTGTACTCTCTTATAACTTTGATGCAAAGCTGCTCCCGCATAGTAACAAGGAGTTTTTTTTATTATATTATGATTGGCGAACCATGCAACTAATGTGCTGTATAAGTAGATTCTTTTATTGGTATTTTGAGTCTTGCCATAGAAAGTTAGCCCTATTAGGGACGTGTAAGATCATCTGAGTGGAAGCCCTGTAATGGGTGTTGAGTTCCTTCACTCTCCATGGTGCCTGTTTCATGACTGTGCTCTGTGTAATAGCCTGATAATTATCCCGGCTTTCTGCTAGCATTCATGTCGTGTCTTAAGTGCATGATAGCAGATGAGCAACAGAGCCTGGGATTTATTTTGCTCCGCGTCCCGTGTTTTGACTTTTGCTCTCCGGTTTGGTTCTTTTCTTCCTCGCTCTGTGGTGACAGGGATGCCAGTTAGTTAGACCATTAAGGGTGTGTTTGGATTGAGAGTTGAGTTGAGTTGAGTTGAGTTGAGTTTTGATTTTAATTGGTTTGTAATGATTGTATTGTTGAATTATGAGAAAAAGTGTGAAAAAATAATAAATAATTGAGAGAAAATAATGATTAAGTAATGATTGTGTTGTTGAATTGTGAAAAAGTAATGAATAGTTGAGAAAATTTAATATTAAAAATTGAATTGAATGGTTAAAAATATTTAAAAAATAAAAAAAAGTAATGATTGTGATGTTGAATTGAAGATAAGTGAAGTTAAGTTGAGTTGAGTTGAAAAATATTGTGAATTCAAACATACTAATTGTTTGAGATATTGGATTTCAGGAATCTGTTACTAAGAATTGAGAAAAGATTCACAAGGAAGATTTGAGTTTTCTGAGTAGGAGAGAATAATGCCACTTTGGGATTACACGTATTGTGGCTGGTGGTAGTTATTGTATCTTCTGGCAAGGAACCGCCTAGAGTCTCTATCTGATCGATCCTTCATTGGCCAGTTGCCAATGAAAAAAAAATTTCGGAATTTGACAGCTGCAGAACATTTTCGCTTGCTTACAACTTCGTCCGTGAACAGGAGAGAAAATTTACGCATTCCGGGTTGGCCATATGTTTGTATATGTTCGGATACTGTGGCAGAAGCTTGTAGGACGTATTACCATCATGCATCACCAATGGGGTTGCCCTGAGCTCAAGGTATTAATTTACTAAGCTTGCTGAAATTGCGAAGTTGTTTTTTACTAGCTTTGCTCGATTATTTTTCATTTGTATCCAACTAGAACTAGAGAAGATGTTTCCCCTGCCATAAGACACCATGATTCTCTGTGTTCTATTCGCCACAAAGATCATCCAATTCAACTCCCACGCTTAAATAAATTTTTTTTTTTTCTCTTTTGGTAGCTTACGAGTTGAGTTAGAGCCCTAATTGGATACTCCTTTTCTCAAAATAGGAATCTTGCACGGGTGGATTATTAACAAGAAGCCCTCATTCACATTGGGCCAAAGCTGCTGTTGACTTATGCTTCCTGTTGCTTCTTTACTTAAGCCCGTGTCGTTTTGATTATTACCAGGAAATCCTCTAATCATCGATGCAATAAGTTCGACATCAATTGTGCGGACCGACCTAAACAGTCCGGCCGTAACATCAAAAGAACTGTCGAGAAAACGCGGTGGGCATTAATGAATTGTTAAGCGATGCCTGTTAATGGGATCGCATTGGCTATATTTTTGAGCGTGGAACAGCGGAGTGAGAGGCGAGGGGAAAATCAAAGCATGCAAGAAAGCTGCCCATGTTTTCATGTTCTCCCACGTTGTTCTTTTTGACTTTCAATGTATTGTTTCTTCACGAGTAAGTAGTATTAATAATATCTCACAGCAGCAGCAACAGCGATAGTCTCTGCGATTTTGTGGGCTTTATCACGAAAGCCTCCATTTCCCCTCTTTTGTTGGTAAAAGTTTGGTTACAGCGATGAGACTTTGGTGTGTGTGTGTGTGTGGCCTATCTGTCATGTAACTACCACCCCAGAAGCCCCCATCCTTTACTCTCTCTCTCTCTCTCTATCTCTTAGAATCCTCCTTTAGGGAAGGTAACCTTTTGAGTGCGCCCGTTAGCAAAGATCGGCTCTGCCACATACATCGCGACGATTTATGAGACTACGGTATGGTCTGTTCGCGACTGTCATATGGAAGCACGGGGTCCAACATATATATATATATATAGGATCTCCATAACATTAAATCCTGTTTGAACTGTGACCCGATGTTGTTGCGTTGCGTATCGAATCATGATCGACGGAGACTTTAATACAGTCTAGATTGCTGTAGTTTGGGGATAGAAATGGAGGTTTCTTGGAAAGTGGCACATGGAATGGACTCTGAATAGTATTATGACTTAATAATTGTCTTGTGTGGAAGGGATTCGCTGCCTAGGTTAGGTTCCCAATAGTGGCAAGGCTTTCCCTATTTTACTTCGAATGAGTTCGCAAAGATCTTCTCCTTTTTTTTTTTTTCTTCCTCCTTCGAGAGAGAGAGTTCTTTTTAAACTCGAGAGTCCTCTTTTCTTGTAAAAGACATTTCTTGATACCACAATGATCAATCCGTCATAAACTTTTTCGAGTATACAATGTACAATGGGTAAGCGATTAATCGCGAGTTCTTGTGAATATATATAGTGCAAAACCAATACTTGCCCCTCATGATTCAACTTATCTCAATGTATGTAGTCACTGATCCGTAAGGCAACATTACTCTCTCGCATCACGTGAATATCGCGGATCGTGTGCCAATGTCACAGATGTCCGGAAGTTGTTCAAATTGAAACGGAGAATGCCTCCCGAATAACACCCTATGGCCAGATAGTCTTTCTACTCCCAAAACTTAAGCCACACACACACAATCCAACAGTAGATCAACGCCCAAAACCTACCTACCCCTTTCTTCCAATTAACCCCTCCACACATTCAAATCCAAAATCGAACTATTCAACTATCCTATTTATAATCAACACCAACACACATACTGCATCTAGCCTTCAATAATCTTATTATTATCATCATATCATATAATAATGAGGCATAAACCGAAACAGTGCACACCATGACGCCACGTGTCATGTGCTCGACCAACACCACCTGCCCACGTGGCACGATGTACGGCGCCCTCCATGCAAGGAGAAAAATCAATATATATGTGTGATATGAGAAACGTATAGACTATAACCATCAAGATTAGGAGAGTGTAGGTCACCTCTCCCTCACCCTCCCCTCCTACACGTACGCTCCCACCCTATATAATTTATATATATCTCGTCTCGTCTCATCATTCTTTAAGCTTAATCCAATCCATTCATTCTCTAAACCCCACTTCTCTCTCTTCTTTCTCTCTCCACTTCTCTCCTTTACCCCATCATAACGCCGTCAAAAGGAGAGAGAAAGGGACAGCAGAATACCCGGAGAAATGCAAAAACCGCCCCGGATCTCACGCCGTTAGTTAACGTCCCTCTCCTTCTCTCTCTTGATAGCTCCTCCACTCCTCCCTCTCTCTCTCTCTCTCTCTCTCTCTCTCTCTACATTTCGTATACATAAATAAATGTCGCGTATTGTCGCGGAGGACATAAGTCTTTCCTCCTCCCTCTCTCGCCACCCCACAAGCGATCACTCCCTTCCATACTTCAACCCCGCGATGCCAGACGACCAGCAGAGCCGATTCCCGCGCGTCACCGCCCTGTCCCCAACGCTCGGGCAGCTGCTGAAGCGCGTGGGCGATGCGCGCAAGGAGGCCACCGGGGATGGCGGCGAGACCCCTGTCCACCACCACGCCCTCGATGTGCTTGACCTTAGTGACGTGTCCAGCAGCACCACTGGTGCGCTTCGCGCGCTCCCGTTCGTCCTCCAGTTCGCCAACCTCAGCTACAGCGTCAAGGTCCGTCGGAAATTCTCTTTCCAGTCCCTTCTCCCGGGAAAGCGCAGCCGTCTCGGTCCTGCAGCAGCTGCGGTGGCAGAGCCGATCAACCTTTTCACCCGGACGAAGACCCTCTTGGATGATATCTCTGGACAGGCCCGGGACGGGGAGATCCTGGCAGTGCTCGGGGCGAGTGGGTCGGGGAAGTCTACCCTCATCGACGCGTTGGCCAATAGGATCGCGAAGGGGTCTCTCCGTGGGTCCGTCACACTGAATGGCGAGCCACTTGAGTCTAGGCTGCTGAAGGTCATATCTGCCTACGTGATGCAAGACGACCTGCTGTTTCCGATGCTCACGGTAGAGGAGACGCTGATGTTCGCAGCTGAATTCCGGCTCCCCCGGACACTGTCCAAGTCCAAGAAGCGGCTCCGTGTCCAGGCCCTCATCGACCAGCTCGGGCTCCGCAATGCTGCCAAGACTGTGATCGGGGATGAGGGCCACCGCGGGGTCTCGGGAGGTGAGAGGAGGCGGGTCTCCATCGGGATTGATATAATCCATGACCCAATCATACTCTTCCTCGATGAGCCCACCTCGGGTCTCGACTCCACGAGTGCCTTCATGGTGGTCAAGGTCCTGCAGCGCATTGCCCAAAGTGGGAGCATCGTGATCATGACAGTTCACCAGCCCAGCTATCGGATCCTCGGGCTGCTGGACCGGCTACTTTTCCTCTCGCGGGGGCATACCGTCTACAGCGGGCCCCCCTCTAACCTGCCCATGTTCTTCGCCGAGTTTGGGCACCCGATACCTGAGAACGAGAACCGGACTGAATTCGCCCTGGACCTGATCCGTGAGCTCGAGGGTTCACCCGGTGGGACAAAGAGTCTAGTGGAATTTAACAAGTCGTGGCAGAACAACACCAAGAATACCCCCGGATCCACTGTCCCTGATGCCGACAGGGCCCAGGGGCTCTCCTTGAAGGAGGCGATAAGCGCGAGCATTTCCCGTGGCAAGCT
Organism: Punica granatum; assembly: GCF_007655135.1. Lineage (NCBI taxonomy): Eukaryota > Viridiplantae > Streptophyta > Magnoliopsida > Myrtales > Lythraceae > Punica > Punica granatum. Next base: position 31,515,540 of record NC_045128.1, read on the forward strand.
TGTGCCGGGTGCCACCAATGTGAACGTTGATGCTGCAGGCGCTGCCCCGATGGTCCCCACCTTTGCGAACCCCTTGTGGATTGAGATGGCGGTCCTCTCCAAGCGATCGATAATGAACTCCCGCAGGATGCCCGAGCTGTTTGGTATCCGCCTTGGGGCGGTCCTTGTCACGGGGTTCATTCTCGCCACAATGTTTTGGCAGCTCGACAACTCCCCGAAAGGGGTCCAAGAGCGGCTAGGGTTCTTCGCCTTTGCCATGTCCACCACCTTCTACACGTGCGCCGATGCCCTCCCAGTCTTTCTCCAGGAGCGTTACATCTTCATGCGGGAGACCGCTTACAATGCCTACCGGCGGTCCTCATATGTGCTCTCTCACTCGCTCGTGGCACTCCCGGCGCTTGTCTTCCTCTCCTTCGCCTTCTCCGCCACGACATTCTGGGCTGTAGGACTTGATGGCGGGATGCAAGGTTTCGTATTCTACTTCCTCATAATCTTCGCGTCCTTCTGGGCAGGCAGCTCGTTTGTGACATTCCTCTCGGGGGTGGTCCCACACGTCATGCTCGGTTACACCATCGTGGTGGCAATCCTCGCCTACTTCCTCCTTTTCAGCGGCTTCTTCATAAACCGGGATCGGATCCCACCCTATTGGATCTGGTTCCACTACCTATCGCTCGTGAAGTACCCGTACGAGGGGGTGCTCCAGAACGAGTTCGCGGACCCAGCCAAGTGCTTCGTGCGTGGGACCCAGATCTTCGACTCTACCCCGCTTGGGGCAGTCCCGAATTCAGTCAAGGTGAGGCTACTCCAGACAATCAGCAACACGCTTGGGATGAGCATCACGAGCTCGACGTGCCTCACCACCGGGGCTGACATTCTACAGCAGCAGGGGGTGACGGACCTCAGCAAGTGGAGCTGCCTGTGGATCACTGTCGCCTGGGGATTCCTGTTTAGGGTTTTGTTCTACTTCTCTCTCTTGCTGGGCAGCAAGAACAAGAGGAGGTAATAATGAATAATTAATTATAATCATAGTTAACGGTGTTTAATTACAGATATAATTATTTAATGTGTTTTTTTGATGGATCCGAAGTTGTTTTCCTTTTCCGGAAGGTGGTGAATGTCGTTCCTTTCCCCCCCACCTTTAAGTTTAACCTTTTTTCTATATGAACAGTCTACATACATGTACAACTGTCGTATATATATATATATTACCCGTCATTTTCTCATCATCTTCTTGATCAATTCCAGTACGATATTATTTTGCTGATCGAGCTTCCAATAGCACTGATCTCTCGACGATAATGACATATATATATATATAAAATTAACAACCCTGAAGAATCCTTGTGTAACATTGACGATTACATAATTGTAATATCTCAGTCCCGGAGCTAATTGATTGATGGATCCTATTGATGGTTTTCGCTAACCTTCGCCTCCTGAAAGTCCGGTAAGCTTAATTTCATTATTTAGTCATCCAACCCGCGACATAATAATTCGACGTGGAAAGACTGAACCAGGCAATCGAGAGTGGTGCCATGGAAGAGAAGGCAGCATTTAATTGTTATAGCTAGATAGTGAGATTACATACACGGGAAATCTCGAGAGTGAATTAATTGAAAACTGAAGGAGGATTCAAAGGAAAAGGAAAAAAAAGGCAGTGATATTGTTTCACGGTACAATGGAAATCAGCAAAAATATCGTGACCAAAAGGAACAAAAGGGTTATGCAAACTCATATAAATGCATTCGCTGGTCATGTTTAGTGTGTTCACTATATGGAGTTTCCGTGTCGTTATCGACAATTAGTTCGGACACGAACAACATGATTATATGTGTGATCATTAGAGCATTTTAAGTCATGGTTCAGATGTTTAATTTATCTGAAAAGAATCTAGCTATTCTCCTATGTTTTGAAAACCATGAAAAATAATCTGTGGGAACTGGGAACACCCTCTTTATCAAATGCTAGTGGCATATGATGAAGCTACTAATAAGTCCACCGATATCCCGGTCTTGATGGTTTGGGGGGCCTCATCCGAGATTCTCATGGTCGTTGGCTAGGAGGATTCATTTAGAACATTGGTGTCGCGACTGCAGTAGCAGCTGAGCTTTGGGGCTTTAAGATCGGTCTGGAACTAGCATGTCTATTGGATACAAATTTATCATTGCGGAGGTCGACTCGGAGGCCGTCAACAATCTAGTTTTGGGTCAGGGTAGCTGCATATAGTCTGGTCAGCCAGATCAGAGGACTTTTAGCATAGGATTGGCAAGTTTCAGTGTCCCATACATTTAAAAAGAGTAACTTCTGCGTGGATTGATTGGCTCAAGAATTTTATATATATATATATATATATTTTTTTTTTGAGGTATACACCTCTTCCGTTATTCTCTGGTGGGAATCAACAACCTCTCCTTCTTGGTGATAGTATTGGGACTTTCATATCCCATTTTTATGTAGTGTAGTTTTCTATTTTTCGGACTTCAACCCCTAGTTCACCCAAGAAAAAAAAGTCCATAGAAATAATAAATGGTCAGCTGTACATATACGATTACAGTTCATCATATTTTTGCTTAGCATATACGAACGGGATTGCGTGTGCTTTCTTTATCATTTTACATCTCATAGGGAAAATTCACATGAAGCGCATGCGATCATATAAAATATAGGGAAACACTAGTAGCTAGCATATATATTACACGCACGAAATCCTTACATAAGGAAAGAAAAAGGAATCGACATATCTATCTATATATGTGTGAAAGCAAAAATATCGGCCCAATAGTCTCAAAAACTTTCGATTACAAAATAAAATTTATCAAATTTTTAATTTTTAATTTTTTAAATTTTAATGAACTAGAAAATGTGGGACCTCTTCGTTCCTTTTTTTTAATTAATATACTATATTGGCTTTTTAACAAAAAATTAAATCAATTTTTTTAGATAGTAAACCACATAAGATCACATTTGCATTAGAAAACAAATTAGATCATATATTTTCTTTTTTTATAAATATGAACGATATTTACTTTCTAAAATAGAAATTAAATCCTTTATTTTATAATTATGATCGTATTTATTTTTCAAAAAATAAATTATATCACATTTTTTATCGGTTTGTACCTTGTTCGAAAGCCCAGCAGACTCCGACTAATCCAATTGGAACCCGGTTAGTCCATTAAATGGATAAAACTATCCCGGCATGAATTTCTTTATTCACAAGTCTTGAACCCGAGCCGAACCGCTTGAACCTTTCCTTATTGGTATTAAATCATATTTTTTTTAAATAGATCATAATATGTATGATATGTTATGTATAGGAAGTACCACACATAAATTGTGATGATCTGGTTATCAAAAATAATGATACCACTAAATGCGAGCTCTTATAGGATAAGTCTACCACTTAGTAGGGTTTTCAATTTTTTTTCACTTCTAATTTTGCATCTCAAATATAAAAATCAAGACCTACCCATTTTTTGCATTGATTCCCGAATACTCTGTTAGAGGGTAGGTTCCAACCAGTTCCGGGTATACTTGGTACCCGTGCACACCCCTAGTTTTTACCATCTCTTTATGTTTCGGTTGCTATTAGGTGTTAATTATTAATCACTTATGGTTCTGGAAGATAAGTTGCGTAAGTTATTTTTTGACTATTGACTAGTATTTCTACACATAATTTCACGTTATATCACTTGCAAGGCACGTACTCCACAATTAATATATATATATATATATATATATTCTATCATGTGCAGACTCCACGACTAGTATATATATATCTATATCTATATAAAAGCATGAACATGATGAGCTTAGCTAGTGGTTTTAGAATGCTCCATTGTTGAATGAAAAATTTTCTCAATTTTTTTGAGTTTTTCCTCAAGAAATAATATTTTTATTTTTTAAAAAATATATAGATATAGATTTTTTTGAATTTTTCCTCAAGAAATACTTTTTAAAATTTTTTAAAAATATATAGATATAGATTTGCTGAACCGTTCATTATTTTCTCTATCTTTGAGGTTTCTTTTAAGGGTAAATTGCACTGATAGTCCAAAAAGTTTTATAAATGTTTCAATATGGTACAAAAAGTTTTTTTTTGCTACTTAATGGTACAAAATATTTTAAAGTTGTTTCAGTATAGTACAAACCGTCATCTCGCCATTGACGCCGTCAAATCGACGTTGATGGTGCAAAACCAGTTTTTGTGGGACATTACATGATGGTGCAAAATGTTTTGAAATTGTAACTTAATAGTACAAAATGTTTTACGTAAATTACATGATGGTGCAAAATTTACAAATCTTGTAAAGAACGGCTTGACGACGTCAATAGCGAGATGACGATTTGTACCGTACTGAAACAATTTCGAAACATTTTGTACTATCAAGTAATAAAAAAAAACTTTTTGTACCACATTGAAACATTTGTAAAACTTTTTGAACCACCAGTGCAATTTACCCTTCTTTTAAAAATAATTTTAAAATTTAAACTTTTTAAATATAGATTTGGGAGACCGGTCATTATTTTTTCGATTTTTTGAGTTTTCAATAAAATTTCTTATTTTTAAATTAAAAATTTGTAAGACATAAATATACTGAATTAATTTAGTTCATTCATTTTTTAATCAATATAATTCATATTTATATTTCAAAAGATCTATTATCTACCTAAGTAAATCACATGAGATCATACCTATTTACTTTTCAAAAAATAAATATCATAGTTTTTACAGATATGAATCATATTTGCATTCCAAAAACCAATTAGATCATATTCTTATATATATATATATATATATATATATATATAACAATCATGTTTGCTTTCAAAAAACAAATATGGTCATATTTTTATTGATATTCCATATAATAAGTTAAAAATGAGATCTATCACACATAAATTGTGATCGATTCGGCTATAAAACATACTGCTATCACTAGACGCAAAATTCTCCAAAAGTAATTTACCATTAGATGTAAAGGTGTATTGTTCAATTTTTTTGCTTTTTTCTTTTAACTTTTGATTATCGATCTTAAATATGAAAATATAGATCTACCTATCTCCATTTTTTTCATCTTTTTTTTACACTGGTTTGCTAGTTCTTTGTGTAAATTATTAATTATTAGCCTTTATTATCCCTTTGTGTTCAGCTTGCTATTGGATGAGTGTACACTATTGATCACTGATGGTTAAGATGAGCTATTTAAGTTCTTTTCTAACTGTTGATTAATAGTTCTTCAATTTTACGTTACTTTTTCACCTTTGTCTTCCTGTGATTAGAATTTTTCTTTTTCATATTCTATCCCGTGCAAAGTACGGGCCCAGCTACTAGTGTATATATGTATATATTATATGTAGATAATATACTTGATAAGCTTAGGAGAAGGCCATAGGCCCATAGGATGATGAAACTTGACAAAATTCCCCTTCAATCAACCTAAGGTTTTCCCCTATATGTTTCTTCCCAAACTCAAACAAATTTCATGCTTATTATGGGGCATATTTGCATCTGTATATTTATATATGGTTGATTTTTTTTTTCTCTCTTCGGTGTGTATAGTCGCCTGGATGTGGTTTTTTAGACCATGGAATTCAGCCTATTGGTTGAGATAAATGCCATTCAAACTTTAATTTGACCTAATTACAAAATACTTCCGGCGTGTTTCGAATTTCTTTATTACAGGTAAAATTCACTCGTAAGTGGTATAATCCACCCACTAGTGTGTAAAATGTTTCTAGTAGTGGAAGCTCAATTTGAGTGTGAGTATATCTATCTATAGTACACTGGAGACACACACTGGAATCCATTGAGATGAAAATTGTGAACCCCAGCTGCCTTGTTTACTGTAAATCAACGGCAAACATAAATTATTTATATAAATGAATAAATAATAATATTATTGTGCGTGTATATGTATATATCTATGGCGCATACATATATACTATATAGTTGGTTGACCTAGAAGGACCTTTGTTTGTGTTGTGCCCTTCTCAACAAGAAAAGGGGGGGTCCCCATTTTAAAGTCCAAATTGGAAAACAAACCCAACTCATCAACTTCTTCTGTACCAAACTGAATCAATCCAAAGACCTAACGATCGTGAGATCCGCACGAAAATTCAAAACTCCCCCATCCATCCTTTACTAAACTTGTAGTTTTCTCTCATCAAACTAAGGAAGCGTGCTTCTGTGTTTGTGTGTGAATATAATTATATATGCATATGCACGTGATTAAACAAATAAAAAAAGGTTTATTACACCATATAGCCATAAAAAAAGGTTTATTACACCATATAGCCTAACGTTGACATGTATTCTTAAATCTATTCCAACGTTCTTTTTTTGCCCAATGCATCCCAACGTTACTATTTTTGTTTCACCAACTATCTCCTGGGGTTAGATGGTAAGATCAAATTAGCAACGTTAGGATACCTCGGGCAAAAAATCGATGTTGGAATAGATCTAAGAATATCTGTCAATATTAGATTATATGGTGCAATATGCTCAATAAAAAACTCCACGGGTTGGAGGACCAAACCGATTGATACTGGACTATCATTATTACCTCTTCCATATTTTATGCCTTATTTCGAAACTCCGGTTTCACGTTTGGTTGAAAACCATTTAAGCAAACCAATCCGTCACTCGTAAACACCCTCTAGAAAGCGAGCTCCAAGCAAGGGGTCGGGAGTCCTAACCTTATTTCCAGAAACAAGAGGTTATGGGTTGATCGCATGCAATGCCCTTGCAATTGATGGGATATGATATGGGTTCACTTGTAATTTCCCTAGGCACGCTACATGGAGTCTCAAAACAAAGAATTCAATAACTCCTTAAGTTGTGTTTTGTGTGTGTGTGTGTTTTTTAATAATAGCACTCGCTTTGTTTGGTTAAAGCATATAATCAAACTTTATTACTCTCCACTCTATTCTTCTTTCAACTCAACAACACAATTATTACTTTTTTTTTATCTTTTTCTTCAATTTAATAATAAATTATTTCACATATTTTTTCTTAATCATTATTACAACTAATTAAAATACTTCTCTCACATACTTTTTCTTGATTATTACAACTAATTTTTTAATAATATTTTTTTTCTAACTATTTTGTCTCCATTTCATGAAGTAAAATATAGTATAACTATATTCCGAAACCAAATACCCACTAAGCCACCTTCATTCATTAATAATACCAATAATTCAAGAACACATATAGACAACACGTAACGCGACATAATCCACCACAAAGGACGAGACGAAGTCCAAGACAATGGACAAAACATGATACGCATACTATGGGATAGACATAAGTCGCTCGGCCATAGCACAACCAACAAATATTGCACACAACACAGTGATACTACCGAATGTTACATCCAGTAACAGCACACAGTCGATTTCTTCACGGTGCCGTCACGGGAATACAGGACTTCGGCTTACCACCGATGCGGTCAAGGACCAGCATCCTCGGCTTGTTTTTTTGTCGCTGCTAAAGAAATCGAGCAAGCCAAAAGAAGCTGCAATCGGAAACCCCAGTACGCGTAGTCTGCAGGAGAGTCACGCATTTGACCTCCAAGATCTCAACCACAATCCTATGTCGACTCCCCATGATGGAGACCTGTAATTAAGTGAAGAGATGGGTTTAAAAAACGACCCTTTGCCTTCACTATACTCCTCTCCACCTAGATGTGAGTCATAGCTTGACTTTGAGCACAGATCTATCGAGATCAAGCCTTCAAAACTCTATCCGCAGAATAGAGAGTGGAATTACATGGTCACAACCAAAACGAAGAGGAGAGAAAATAAGGACATAAAAAGAAGGAGAGAAGGGCTATGAAGCGCCCTTAAGTTGTGGAATAGATTGATTGAGAATGCTTGCTATCCAATAGGAGTGCAAGTGTGCACTCCTTATGTGTTAGAGTTTGCAATGGAGAATTTGATCTTTTTGGGTTACTTAAAATGAAGGTTGAATCGATCATACAAGATCGATAGAGAACCCAAAGCATAAAAAGTCAAGTATGAGATTTTTCACCCAAAAAAAAAAAAGGTCTGAGGATCGAATGGACAGTTTAATAAGGAAGTGGCCTAATATCTGGCTGGAAGAATATGCTGAGCTACCAATGTGGGTTGATTTCAGCGATTTGACGTTTGTTTTGCTTAAGTATGATCTTCGATTCGAGTTTTTGTAAATGTAGAAAATCCATGCTAAGAGAACTTTACTTTTAATTGGCCAATCCGGCTCTACTGGATTAATGGGAACTCAATTAGACTTCTGAATATCAGGGTTCCTACGGAAAAAAGAATATGCTGGGCCATGAGTAAGTGGCTGAAGCCCACGATACTTCAAGCCTGGAAAGCACCTTACCTTTGGGCCAGAACTAATGAGTAATTTTTCACGGCAATCTATGGGGTCCACACAAAACATGCTTTATATTCGGGATATTATATTCTCACAATCGTGGATTATTTTTAATAGTGGTGTTTGACTACATTTATTTCGTCAAAAATCTGATGGCCGACGACACTTAATTGGATTTTTGTAATCTTGTTAAGCATTTGTTACGTCAAGAGAGCTGCAGGAGTATTTCATGAATCACGGAATCGTACATTAGACCTCATGTGCATATGATACACCCCGACCAAATTAGAAGAGTGGAGACGAACCACCAGCATGTCCTGAACATTGTGCGGGAACTACTGTTTTAAGCATTTGTTCCCATGAAATTTTGGGGAGAATGTGGCTTCATTGTGGCCTATCTTATCAATTAAACCTTGAAAACAATACTTTGCTACCATGTAAAAGTCCGTATGAAATTTGTTTTCAGGAAATTGCTAGATCACTGGCACTTGCGTACCTTTGGGTTTCTATGTTAACGGATAATCACGCGTAAATTCCTCAAGTAGTACCAAACCTTTTATTGAATTACACGATTGGTATAATTTTTTTTTTGTAACAATTGAGTATAAAACGTTCTAAAATGTTTTAATCAAGTACATCTTTTCCACTATGTATCGATGCCGTCAATATTTTTTGACGTGCCTTAAACTTTATCAATAAAAAAACTCATTTTTCAAATTTTAATAAAAAATTAAATAAAAATAAAAATAAATGACAAAAAATCAATCCTATCCCCTTCAGTCTCTCCCCCCTCTGCCCCGAACTCAGACCCCTCCGTCCGAGAGATCTAGGAGAACCCATATATATCCTATAAGGGGTTGAGGGCGCCCCCGCTGCAACCCCACCCCCTAACTAAGCTCGCCGACTTGGTCCAAGCCCACTGGCGAGCTTGCTGGTAACCCCTAGATTGAGTTCAATGGCGTGCTCAAGGGATCTCTCAAATCGAGGTTGTGCGCATCCCCATGGGCTGCCCACTCCTGATTGAGATCGTCGAATGATCTGGGTCCATTAGCGACCTTTGTCAAGGATGGATAGCCGACAGAGATGCCCCCACCCCCTTCTCCCAACACCAATTTTTTATCCTCATTATTTTTTATTTCTATGAATTTTGAATTTCTTTAATTTCTTGGATTTTTTAAAATTTTCCTTTTATATGTAAGTTTGGGAGTAAGCTTGTTAACCATTAGATCAATGCATTTTGTGATGATGACGGACCACTTACTATACATGTATATGTTCCTCTAACTAATTAAAACGTGTTTTTCGAAAAATTGGAAAAGGAAAAGAAAATCTAAATTGACCCTACATATGCAATAAAGAGAATGAAAGCTACATATTTCGGAAAAATATTTGGAAATCCTTCTATACGATCTCCAATTGACAAAATACCTCCCATACTTCGTGAAAATTTTAAAGTTGTCGGGCACTGATTTAACTAGTTTCACTGAAATTGAGTTTGTAATATCATATTTTTAACTTAACATATGTGTATGTCTATCTATAGAGATAAAAAAGTGTATCGTATAATTATTTAATGGCATCTTGTAGTCTTTTTTCGTGTACGAGATGATTTTTTTAGTGGTAAGAGTGTACTAACAAATTAAAAAAAAAATCCCAAGATGATGAGGGATAATATTTTGTCAACCCTATAGGAACTTAAATGAGAGAATTTCAGTGAATGAAGAAAGATCCATTGCATTTGACAACTAACAAGCGTAAGGTTCTTAAATATCTCGTTCAATGAAAGACTTTCATTGGATCAATAAGAGCCTTTCATATAGACTTTTTTAGCAAATCATCAATTTATGGTGAATTGTCCCTTAGCACACCCTATATTAATGCTTTATGTGACTATCTAGGATGAATTTGATATATGATAATAATTTAGCCTATTAAAATACATTTAAAAGATGAATATTATAATTAAAACATTTGTTTTTAATAAATTTCAATAGTTATAATGAAAAATAAAAAAATGTTTGCATATCTCCGGTCTTCAAATTTTTTCTTATCTTGTATCTTTTGTAATAAATTAAAAAAGGTCTTCCGCAAATCGAGGAGGACACATGTCAAGCTCAAAATTTTATCCTTTTTTTAAAGAGAATATTAAATGGTTCTAAGAGTTCTGTAACATAGAAGGACCAAAAAAAAAAAAAAACATGACTAAGATAATTGCTTCCACACCTGGACAACCCAAGTTCAAATCACATCATCACTTTTTCTCCTAAAATGAATATACAATAGGACAAATTTAAATATACAAATACATATATATATATATATATATTTGATAGGTAATATATATATATATATATATAATTTATAGGGATTTGCCGTGATGCATGAGATTTAGATATCAAATTTGAATAATATGAGTACTCAATATGATAAAACTTCAAACTGTTATATGTCACTTTTGTCAAGCGGACCAATTATAGTGAGCCACATCATCTAAGATGATATAAAATCTAAAAAATTCAAATAATAAAATAATAAAATATTAAAAAATAATAATAAATTATTTGTTAATTTTCATAATTAAAATAAAATAAATGAAATTAAAAATTAAAAATCTCGCTTCCCCCTCCTCTGTTCCCTCTCCTCTTCCCTTTCACCTCATCTACCCAGAACCCTCTCTTCCATGGCCAGCATTCATCAGAGCTCAGCCCTCCCTCTTATCGGTAGCTCATGGACTTCTTGGAAGCTCGTCGAGTCCCTCTCAGTTCTTTCTCTTTTCTTTCTTTCACTAATTTTTTTTTTAAATTAAGGGTGATTGAGTCGAGGGTGGGAGCAACCCTGCCGGTGACTTCACCCCCCGTCCGAGCTCGCCGGTGCCGAGTAGCTCGGTCGAGGGTATGGTCGAGGGCAAGGGAGCCCCCACCCTCGACTCAAAGATCTTGGGTTAGATCAAATCGGAATCGAGATCTCTCGAGTCGGGGGTGGGGCTCCCTTACTCGCAACCCTACCCCTCGACCAAGGACACGACAGGCTCAAACCCCGCTAGTGACTTGGGTCGGGGTGGGCTTATTGGTGAGGGCGCCCCCACTCTATCCCCACCCTAGATTCAGTTGAAATATTAATTAAAAAAATAAATGGGAATCAATTCGGTAAAATTATTTCTTTACGTCTTTGTTCATGTTTTGAATCGTGGGAAGATTGAATTAGATTGTCTCCTTTGATCTTGATTCGTGTTTTGAATAGTGGGAGAGAAGGCATGAAGGTTTACAAGTTCTAAGTAAGGCATAGGAGAAAGAGAGGGAGAGGAGAGAGAGAAGGGGAGATTTCCTTTTCAATGTGAATCATGGTATCTGAAAGCTCAATTGAGCTTCGACTATTCCAGTTGAGCCGGGTCGCCCTTCTAAGAGGTAAAATTCTCACAGCATGGATTTTCTGTATTCACAAGGACTTGAACTCGAGATATTGTTTAATCGGAACAAACGTCGAACCACTTGAACCAACCCATATTGGTGAAAATTTTTTAATTTAATTTTATTTATAATGTAGTAAAATGAAGAGAGATAGACGAGAGAGGAGAGAGAGAAGAGAGATAGAGGAGAGAGGAGAAAGAGAGAGGGAAGAGAGAGATGATAGAGAGATAGAGGAGAGAGAAGAAAATTTTAATTTTAATTTTAAACGAATTTTTTATTTTAAAATTTGAGCCACATCAGATAATTATTGACACGTAATACGCCACATAAACGTCGGGATGATGTCGTCAAACGTGAGATGACGGAATGCACTACATTGAAACGATTTTGAAACTGAGTGTACCAACAAGTAGCGGAAAAATCTTTTTGCACCATAGCATTACATTTATAAAATTTTTTGGATCACCAGAGTAATTTATCATAAATTTATTGACATTGTATTTATAATAGTACAAACACATATATCTTTAAATTTTAATAAAAAATTATAAATTAATAATTATCCTTAATTATAATACCATTGATATTGACGGCAACAGAGAGAGGACCAATTTCAAGTCAACTTGATTAAATGTTGTAGGATATCCAACTTCATCTTTAATCAATTCATGATATAGGATTGAATAAAGATTTTCAAATTTTAATATAAACCAAATGGATATCTGATAGGTTTAAATTAAATACATATAATATAATGTCTGACTTTCAGACCAAATATACGATAGACCTGTTTCTCAAATAAGTTTACGTATGCTCTACATGATGGAGTCTAAAGTAAAATATCAAAATATTAAATTCAAAATTAAATTAAAGTGCATTCCTTTTTAAAGAAAAAAATTAGAACGAATGCTATGAAAGAGTTTAATGAAGCAATGAAAAATTGACTGAAATGGACGAATAAGGAGCACAAAAATAATATATATATATATATATATATATATATTGTTTCTTTTATAACCTATTTAATTTTAGATGGAATTTTGGTGCACTCTAATTCACAATTTTTAATATATATCAGAATCTTAAAAATAAGTTTTTGTATTATGCAAATCATATATATGAGATCTCTATCGCTATAGGTCATGTTTTTAATTGTAATTCATTGCAACAATAATTGGTTAAAAGTTATGAACCCATTATTTTGGATTATAATAAAATTATGAAAATACAATTATGGTAAAATTACTAGTAATTATTTTACCTGACAATTTCTTAAATGAATATACTATACTTTCAATTGAAAGTAAGACATGTTTGCATAACTAAATCAGTCATTATATAGACTGTTTTATTTTATTTTTTAAATAAATATCACAATAAATAAATAGATATGCATAACAAATTATTTTGAAATTAACTTCTTCCAATTTATGATTTCAATAACATAATATTTATGATATGTAACTTTTAAAAATTTAGAGAGGCTTACAAGAAATTGTAATGAGCGTTACACTCAATATTCAAATAACAACTCTCGCACATTACTTTGTGATTGAACAGTTATTAATATTATAATTTTCTAAAATGATAAAAGCAAATAAATAATAAAACCATACATAATTTCTTCATTATTATATTATTTATATGTAGACTTAAATTGCTACAATACAAATAAAAACAGAAAAAGCCAAATGCAACATCTTTTTAAAAAAATTTAGAACATAATCTTCAGTTACAAAAAACTCATATTTATTCTGGTGTTAAAAAATTTCATATTTTTTATATAAATACTTTTTAGAGAAAAAATTAGAAATGATTAACTTTATATAAAATATAAAACTAATTATTTACATTGAGATATTTAATGCATAATAACTGTACAATTCTACTTTAGTATATGTACCTTAGATTAAGATTACAAACTTACTAGACTAGAGAAGGAGAAACCCCTCTTTGTCCGCACTACTTTTCCTTCTCTGGCTCTTCCTCACAATCTCTGCATCCATCCGCTCATGCTATGCATCGAATTTCGCACCACTGCGCTTATACTAGCGTGCTAACTTCACGTCTCGTCTGGCAAAGGATCGGTTCACGATATACATGAATTATGCGCCACTATGCTTATGCTAGCGTGCTAACTTCGTGTCTCATCCGACAATGAACCAATTTATTCCACGCTACGTGCAAGGGCAGGTATTAAGAATTTTGAAATTTCATATCGGAATAATAAAGAGAACCCATTGAATTAACAAGAATGATTAAGTCACCTTTTAGGCTTAGCGGACCTTTAAGAATATAAATTATATATAAAAATATATAGAAAAAAATACAATACAATATAATATAATAATTATAGCCTTTCCACTTATAGATTGCACTTCGCAGAAAGCGGCAGTGCTTTGGTTGATGTTATATGCATCGGATAGTAATGTTTTATTTCACTCTTTTCAGCAGGAGCAATTCATAAAATTTTATCCTGTTCTGCGGGTTGTATTCAACCATAAAGCTGCACAAGAATTTTGGCTTGTTCTCTGTCATCTTCCTTCGGTTTCTTTCATTTTATTATTCTGTAAAGTATAAGACATACTAATATATATAATTCAAGTTGCATTATATAAATATATCTAAGCGGAGGGTTTATTCTTTGTTGTATTGATCTTTTCGGGAAAGGGGGTGTCAGGGAGTCAAATATTCCGTCGATGAGCTAAACAAACGTACTTTTTTTTGGGTAAATTAAACAAACGTACTTTGTTTCAATCACAACATAGTAAACATAATAATCTATATAATATTCAGCAAAAAATAATAATCTATATAACTAATAGGATTAATTTGGTAGCCGAACGGCAGGAGTTTATAGTTGACGATTAAGTTTAAGCCATTGAGATACTCATCTGATAATGTTCTAGCTAACATTATCTTATACTATTATTTAAGGAAATTTTATATTATAAGAGAGATTTATAGGGCAATCTATATATATATATAATATAAAATTGTAAAATGGAGAGGGAACATTAATATTATTGCTCCAATTTTCAAATTCTCGGCTCCTCATGACATGGCCCTTCACATGACCCATGACATTAATTTAACACTTTAATTATTATGGTCGACATTTATTAACCCATCACATTAATTAAACCACCACATTAATTGAACCATGAAAATTCACAAAAAGAAAACAAAAAACATATACCCACAAAAAAATAACATTAATTAATTCATAATATTAAATTAATTTCATGCACAATATAACAAAATTATTATCTAATGATCTATATAAAATAGTATAAATTATATAGTCAAATAATAATTCCGCGAAATGTACAGGTGAAGCGTCTAGTTAGGATAATAGGAAAGGGTTCACGAGAGTCCTATTGGAGAATATCAAATCGGGGACCTTTTGGTTCTGAGTCAGTAAATTATATCGCTGCAACAAACCCCTTTTCTCATTTAAAGATAAAAGTGTACTTTGTAACAACCACCACTCTTTCTAAAGTGAAAATTAAATATATATATATATATAAAGCTATTAAAAATATCTCGTATTAAAAGTCCCTCATATTTTTAAAGGATATATTGGCAATAAAAATAA
The DNA here is from genome assembly GCF_007655135.1 of Punica granatum. NCBI lineage: Eukaryota > Viridiplantae > Streptophyta > Magnoliopsida > Myrtales > Lythraceae > Punica > Punica granatum. Next base: position 31,530,907 of record NC_045128.1, read on the forward strand.
AAAAATCCAATACAGTTCTCTATTAAAGTCTCCTCCATTTATTATCTATTTTTAAAAATTAATAAATGAGGGTTAAAAATCCAGACGACATTAAATAAGAATTCTTGAATTGGTGCAGGAGGATTATTATATCAATGTAAATACTATTACATGAATTATCCAAAATAAACAAACAACTATTACATGGTCTTCCTCCAACTTTTTTTCAAAAAATACTCATGTCTCCTCGTGACTTACCTTTTTTTTCATGTCTTTTGCCCACGCAATTTCGAATCCTATATATATATATACACACACAAATACTTTCAACTCTCTCTACTCATCACCCATTTTCAATATTTGTTCCTCGTAGGTTTTATCATACATGGCCTCAATTAAGTTAAGCTTCCAGTGTAGGTACATCACTTACATTTCTCTAGAACAATTTTTAAGTTTCACCACTCATTTTCTCATATATTCAAGAAATTATTTCAACTAGAATAGATTTTTATTGCTTCGTTCCATAATACCATTTGATACCATCGTTATTATTTAATGGCACGTGACAATGATTAGGCAGAAATAGACCACGCGTTGCACATGAGGACATGTGTTACTATCCATGCATTTACATGAGATTTGGGTACTATCACTTATCAGCTTGTGCTTGTAAGTGGAAATGAGTCTAAGTCTGTATAAGTCCAATGAATATTCAATATGGTATCAAAGTCTAGGTTACGCATATGCACGCTCACGCGTGTATGCACGTCCGCACCACGTTAAGCCCAGTATGTCCACGAGCAGCTAAAAGTACGCCTCGTGTTAGTCCCCCCTTTCCCGAACACGGAAGATGAGCCCAGTTTGAAATCAGTTGTTGAGGGCAGATGTTTAATGGCACATGACAACGACTAGGCAGAAATAGACCACATTTTACACGTAAAGGTGAGTGTAGGGAATTATAATTCCACATTAAAAAAATTAAAGAACAACCATGATTTTATATGAGGTTTGTACACTACCACTTATCAACTTGAACTTTTAAGTGAAAATAAACCAAAATTCGTATAAGCTCGACGAAAATTCAATACTTATCTTCAATTAAATAAGATAACAAGACCGGATGTGCATAGAAACGTGCATCATTAGGACTTGTAAATTGTGGATAATTAAAAGCCTGTGAAGCCAACTCCTATGCGTGGAGCAATTATCTTTCATTTATTTACAAACCCCGAGGAAGCTTGTAAATTGTGGTTCTTCTCGGTGTAAGAAACTGCCCATTATCTTTCATTTATTTACAAAGCTGCCCTCGTCTGTTCAGCAGTTCCAGCAGTGCTCGAGAGAATATATATATAGCAGTGTAGAGATCTCTATATTTTCATTTGTCTATTGGCGCCAGAATAGTTTTACCTTTTACAATTTTTTTTAAAAAAATAAAGAGCTGTTAGATAAAAAAAAATTCGGTTTATTTGCCTAATTTGAATTTAGTGCCCCTTTAGAAAAAGTATGTGTCTTTTAGGTAGGATTTGTTTTGAATAAATATGCAATTAGATAATGGATTTTTCATTTAATAAAATACATATTTTCCCTTACTTTATTTATTGTAAAAAATGAGAGGTGATCGAAATTTAAGCACGTATTCTTTGATTTGTTTTATTTATTAAAAATTTTCATTTCTTATCCATTTTCTCTTTGTTTTCCGTTACTTTTTCCCTTTATTCTTACAAATTAAAAGAAAATAAATTAATTTCAAAAAAATTAAAGTTTAAATTAAGAGCCAACATGAGAGAATGAAAGGGCGATTGCGGTCTCACCTCCTCTTTTTTCAGTTTTAGTTTTTAAAATTTTTAATTTTATAAGATTAATAAATGTATTTTTAGAAATTACAAAATATATGTAAGTGACGGAAAAGATAACCGGAATTACTTTTGCCTATAAAGAAAAAATATTTGAAAGTACATGCTTATATTTGAAACAACTTTCAAATTGGTTTATAAAAAAAAGTGGCAAAATTCGTGTTTTTTTTTGGAAACTCGCATTTAGATAAATAGGATTTTTTTATTGAAGTTCATTATTTCAATGATACTTTTAGAAAGATAAGTCAATTAGTGTTAAAATACATGCATGTTTGTCATGTTAAAGAATATATCTATTTGTGCGAAAATATATATGCATAGACAACATCTTAAATGATTCTACTTGACATTGTTATAGTAAGGAAGAACCAATAAGAATTATTTAATGAAAAATAATTATGACAATTATCTGAGTAATTAGTATCAATTGCTCTATATCATACAATTTAATTGGTGTTTCCTCACGTCATATGACGATGTAGGATCACCCAATAACTTGGCATATGCATATGGTCGTATAAAGAGGTGTTTATAATTGCTCTTCTTAGTTTCTTTTCCTAATTTTGTTCTCCCGTACTTTTTATTTGATTAGAATTTGTTAAATTATCTGCACACTCTACAGAAAAAAATAAAATGGCTCTGCAGAATTAGAATTATTTTATGTTAATTTTATTCATATTGTAGATAAATAAGTGCTATCTAGAATCGCTTTTGCAAGTGCTTTCATGCATTCAGGCTTACCATATGTTTGTGGAAAAAAGTAACTGAATAATGGAATTTCTGATTTGACAGCGGCACTTGTATGATATTGAATTTGGATGTCCCAGTTATTCCATCTTATACGGGTAATTCCTAAAACCCAAATGTACTTATCTATAAATGTATCTATATCCTGCATTAAACCGAGGGATGAACCATAATTATTTTCTACAAATGGTCATATGTCCTTCGCGCAGAGACTCTGTTGTGCCTTTATATAAATAATATATACAGAGAACAGAAAAAAGAACACTTTTTTTTAGTGAACACTATGATATTCAAAAATTTAATCAGTCCCGATTAATTTAGTTTAAGTCGAAAGCGGTAAAGCTTCCAATCAAATATTTTCTCCCGTCATAAGACTTGAACTCGAAATTTTACTTAAGGGAAAAAGCTCCTCATGTATTGACATGCCCCTTTTTTTTTTTTGGTTAAAATTTTTAAGCCATCATTTCTTTTCTCCTTATAGTCCAAACGCCCAATTAGTGTAACATTTTCCAGATATTGCCATTGCCTGCTCTGGTCACTTGAGATACTAAAAATAAAAAATAAATTGCTTCTCTAAAATCACTCTCTACATGTCCATTTTAAATTAAATTTCACCATGTTCTCTTAGCATTGTTGAATGCCCACAGCCAAAGATTCCAATCAGCTCGGCGTGGTTCTTCTGTCAAAACAAACTCTCAATCAACTATTGTCAAATGTCGGTAGGTATTGCAAATTTTCCACAACATCACCGAACACCACCATAAGCGCTAATGCTTTTAGGCCTTTTCGATCGAAGATTCTATGTTGGAAAATATAGTGGTCTACTTAGACTTGGACCCTTCCATAATCCCAAAACTTAAGCTAATAAGTTGCTAAACTCAAGTATCTCATAAATCCATGGATTTATTTTTAACTTTTCCACATGGTACAAGCCTTTGTCTCTTTACCTCCAACATGATGGAAGCGCAATAGGAACTGTCAGGACAACCACTTCTCTTTGTACGACAGAGAGAGAATTTTGAAATCGAACTTTATTATGGTGGTGGAGGGATACTCCCATGCACTATCAAACTGAGAATACATGGGTATTTACATACCTAAGGCACCAATTACAAAATAACTCTTAGACTACCATGGTTAACTCTATAAAAGTAGAGTTATTTGGCACTTTATATGGGCATAATTGCAGCCAGTTTATCGAGTTTTGGTTTAGTTTTAGTATATTTTTAGTTTAATTTTCATATAGATGAATTTTGATAGGTTTTAGAAGTTTTAATTAGTTTTGATCTGATTTTATTTGAATTTGAGTTAATTGAACGATCTTTTTCAGCCTCTATATTTTCTGTATTTTTGGACAGGTTCACTCGAGCTTTTTGGTACAAATTGTATATGGATGAAAAGCTTACCAAGTTATGAACGTAACAGTTCAAACGGTTCGTCAATCGGAGCTCGTATGAAGAAGATATGACCCGAGGAAGTTCAGTGCCCATAATATAATTATTCGAACTACCCCAGCCGCGAAAAACGAGGCTGCAGCCCTTCAGTTCAGCAAAATCCGACCAAAATTCGACTTTCTCGATATTTTGTGTGGGTCTGAGGCATATTTGTAGAAGAAATTAAGATGGAGTTATTTTGGTTTATTTGGGATCATATTCTTGGGTTTTGTAAAAGATAGTCCTTGTTGCATCATTTAGGAAATTGAACTTTGATTTCCAGGGAAATTAGATATAATGAGATATAAATAGGATTTAATATTTTCTCCTATAAAAGCAAGAGTAGCTGAGGTTTTAGGCTGTGGACGACAGAGGAGAGGAAGGCACCATAGAGAAGAAGTCGACTTTGGTTTTAGAGAGTTTTCTTAATACTTTCGTTGATATCTTTTGAATTTAATGTCTACGTGCCTTCTAATTCTTATGGGCTAAATTTCATATGCTATGATTATGATTGAACTCACATGTAATTAGTTTATTTTCTCTTAATCTAATTAGTTTTCAATCTTGATCTATTTATTTTATCTCGTTCTTAATGCTTGCAATTGCCTAATCAATAGTTGTTAAGATATGTTAATCTAGATGAACTTGTTGATATCTTTTGAATTTAATGTCTACGTGTCTTCTAAATCTTATGGGCTAAATTTCATATGCTATGACTATGATTGAACTAACACGTAATTAGTTTGTTTATTTTCTCTTAATCTAATTAGTTTTCGATCTTGACCTATTTATTCTATCTCGTGCTTAATGCTTGCAATTGCCTGATCAACAGTTGTTAAGATCTGTTAACCTAGATGAATTTGAAAATGGATTTTAGGTTTAGAATAGGGATAGAGTAGCCTAAGTTCAATTTTGAGGAATAGAATTGATTAGGGGTAAGATAAGAATATACTTAAACACGTTGGGTAGCTAATTCAAGCTGAAATTTAATTAGTTTAGCTTAATTGCAATTCTCGCATGAATATATGTTATTGGTTGAGTTAGATATTTTTCCTAAGCAATTCGGAAGATACTTAGGAAATACTTGTGAAATTGAAGTTAGTAGATTGGCTTAATCGAATTATGGAAAGAGAGAGTAGGTCAAATTAGTGCAGTGAGGGGAATTGTAATGCTATGTCGTCTCACCAATTTATTTCGATTCTTATTTACTTGCTTTATATTTCAAAAATCAATTTTCAATTAGCTTGATTTCAATTAGGTTGTGATAATTCGAACACTAGTATAATTTTATGCCAAATCCTCGTGGGAACGATACTCTACTCATTTTACATTACTTATTACGGTCCGTGTACTTGCATGGTTGCAAAACCGTCAAACAACCACAATAATCCTAAGTTAATCCAATACATTACTTAGACACCAAGACTCTTAAACGAGCTTGGTTTACTGAAAAGACTTCACGTCATCCAACATTCTACTCAATATGTTAACTATCTCAATGCTGGCGAAGGTGAACCTGCTTTTTGTCATTTTTAAGAGTACACATTATGTGCTTGTAAGATTAATGAGGAATACAATAACAAATTAGAATTTAGTTAAATCCTTAGAATTTGTTGTTCAACCCCTAACTACAATATAATGTTTTTTTCTTGAATAATATTATCCATAAAAAAATCCTTTCACTCTGTGTACGATACATGTATTATATGTTAATGTTATTATTGAAATTCCTTGGTTTTTATCACCGAAAAAAAGTCTTTGGTTTTTTTTTACTAGTAGGTAGGCGCGTGCATTGCATGCATAATATGATATATTAATGAAATAAGAACTAAAATTTATTCTATTATTATGCATGATTGTACTTAATGAATTATATAAATTCATAAGGTAATAATGTTTTACCTTGTTTTAGTAGTTAGTGTAGTCTCCCCTTATTCGTGGGCTTCATCTAGTTTTTTTTTTATGGATATTCCTACTTCTTTTCTCTTGAAAATCTTTCTGATAATTATTTTTCAAACATATAAAATTTCATAAAAAATTTGTAAAAGAAAAAAATAAAGAATTTCAACTTTCCTAGTGAAAGATTCGGTTTTCTTAATTTGAATATTTAGTGAGGTCAAATAAAATTTGAATTTTCTTTGAAATTATATTGCAAAGACTTATAATGAAATCAATCAGACCAGGCAGTGGTCTTGTACCAAACAAGCTGATGGCAAGCCACTTTATACCAAGAAAATTAATTTTCTGCAAGAAAAACACGAATCCATGAGTTCTATTTTTGTTTAATGTTTCCGACGGAAATTTCATTAACAAATATTTTTATTTTTTAAAAAATGTTTTTGGCGAGAACTTTCCAATTATCTATTTTCGACAAAATTTTCATTAGTAAGTTGTTTGAACATTATCTTATTTATAAAATATTTTGAAATATTGTTAGATGAAATTTTGATGAATATTTCGTCCAAAACTCTTGAACTCATTTTAGATGAAATTTCTGCGGTTAATAATCTATAAAAAATGCGGAAAGTTTTTTTTCAATGACTCACTATCTATATCATCCCATCATAATTATTTCGAAATATACCTTACTTAGCATGTCCATCTATTGAGACCATATCAAAATATATATTTTGAAATCATTCTTCTCGCAATGAAATATCCATTCGTTACCTAGAACAAGCTTTATATAATGAAAGCTTTTACATCCATGCAACTAATGCATTTGAAGATCACCTAGGCTCGAACCTAGATTTGTTGGAACCCATTGAACTTCTGGATATCAAACGGTGCACTTTCTCCCGCGAAAACATATTATTTCGCCCAGTGCAATGAACTCTTCGAAAATAAAAATATGCAGTCGACTAATTATAATTGATTGAATTTATGAAAAAATGCAGTAGTTTGTCATCAAAGATGGGTAAGCACCCGTTGGTTTTTAAAGTTTCATTTTGCAATGGGTGTTATCTTATTAATTTAAGATTTTAATGGTGAAACACACAAATATTAGAGATATTATTTGGTTATTTAGGAAATATAATATTTTCAGATTAAGATCATATCGATCAATTGGGTATATTCTTGGAATTTTCTAAATTAGACTTAGATATTATTTTGCATCTATGAATATTTTATTTCAAGATTTTTTTGTAGCCTATAAATAGGGGAATCCTCTATGTTATTCGTTAAGTCAATATATTCAACTCCCACGGTTTTGGCCTTATGGCCACCATGTATCCTTTTTATCTCTACTTTCTCCTCTCATTATACAAAATTCGTCATGATATCATGGTATCAGAGCAAGACGATGAGACTTGATGATGATAAGAAGACGAATTTCTCAATGACCGTTGGGCCAAAAACCAAGCCAATCCATACTTGCTATATGCTAAGCCAAGAAGCCCCTGTCGTCATCAACCTCGTCTCTACATGCAAGACGAATATTTCGTTGCGCTACATACTCGTCTTGAAAAGGAGTGTTAGAGATATTATTTAGTTATTTAGGAAATAGAATCTTTTCAGAATAAGAGCATATCGATTGGTTGGATAGTTAATATTCTTGGGATTTTCTAAATTGGATTTAGATATTATTCTACATCTATGAATGTTTTATTTCTAGATTTTTTGTAGCCTATTAATAGGCGAGTCCTCAATAGTATTCAATGAGTCGTTCTATTGAATCAATATATTTGGTTTTGGCCTTATGGCCGCGATATATTCTTTTTATCTTTACTCTCTCCTCTCGTTAGATAAAATTCTTCAACAAATATATCAGGATTATTAAAAATTTCACGTGCAATGCATGCCTCTCTACTAGTATTATATAAATATATATGTACATCTACACGATGAAATATAAAAATATATGTATATAAACAGAACTCTAACGATTTGAGGTGAAAACTCATATTCTAAATAAGTATTTAAATCCATTGCCTACATTAATTTCTCACCATATATTCTTCTTAAAATATTAATTGATATGTATCTAATACATGCACTATTTTTAATTTGATGTTTCTCTCAATAAATAAATAAATAAATATTATCGTCAGAAATTGTATAATGTCTAACTAATATGTTTCTTCCTTCAACTCTTAACTCAATAATTGTTTCTTTTTTATTTAATTATCTTTAATTATACTATATAAAGATTACATAAATAATTCGTTAATCTATGTACCAATTATTGTTTTTATAAATAGATTTTTTTAGAATTAACTTAACTTAATGGTCTTGTTTTTTATATATAATCTTTATTTATTTGTAAAATAACATATTTGTCAATCTATACTATAATTTTTGTAGATATCATAAGTTTTAGGGGAAAGACAAACCCCGCACAATTAGGGGATTGTAGATTTAGTATTTATGAATTTTTTTTTTATCATTACCATTAGTTTAAAAGTGATTAGACGAAACAACCCGTGAATTAATTCATCGATTATAGTATAGGTATGGGATTTGCACATTTTTCTTGTGGCCTAGAGAGACGGGAAAAAAGTTATGCGAGTCATCAATATCGAGAGGCGAAAGAGAAAACAAAAGCAAAATAAATAAAAGGGAAAAACAGAAGCATAGATCTCGAGGAAAGAATCAATTTCTTGCGACCTTTCTCGAATTCATTCTCTCCTTTAGCAAACAAATTAGCAAAAGAAAAGACAAAATTATTACTTGATTTTCTAAGTATCTATATCAAATACATTGGAGTAGATGGATTTTATTTTTGGTGAAAATATAATTTATAAAATCACCGAGCATTTCAGATAGAAAAATCACGTACATCGCATTAGCCACGACAAAATGCAAAATTAAGAGATAGCTTTATAAAATTATCTCCCATTTTCTACAACTATCTCTCTCCTCTCCATCCCTGAATTTTTCTCTCCTCTAATCAGAGAGGTCCCATTTCTAACTCCCTTTCTTTCGACTGTAACGTCTCTCTCCGTCCTATTGCAATGAGCCTAGGGAGTCCCGTAACGATAGGAGCCTGCTCGATAAAATAAATTTCGGATACATTCAAATAAAATTAGGGTAGCATCTCGGTGACGATCATCAAGTTTCATTGTACGAGGTATTCAGAATCAAAATCGGAAACAGTACTCCGAACCTTTTTCTAATTTATTTATTATATTTTTATATTACATAAATTAAGAGTAAGTCACTAAAAATATAATTTAAATAGAATGAGAATATAGTGCAGTGAAATACGTCATTACCTAGTAATTTAGATGTTCTAAATTTGACTTTTGTAGTAGGATTATTTGTGCTCCTTTATTAGGATTCTATTTTCTTGTATTATATCAACGAGCCTTCCTTGTAACCAAAAAAATTATAATTTAAAACCCTAATAAGTTCTCTTCAGTTACTCTTCCCCCAGCCGAGTCTTCTCAGTTCTCATCCCTCCGCTTTCGTTTAATTTTGTGGATGAGATGAAAACTTGGTTTTAATTGATGAGATGTGGTCTACGTGCAGCTTTATTTCAGCTTTAATTGATGAACATTTGGTTTTAATTTTGTGGATGAGAATGAACATCCTCGATGCAGTTTAATCTTATTTACTATAGTTATTGCGTTTGAAGAAAGACAATTTCCTGTTCCAAACAGGTAATCAAATATCTATGGTATAATATAAATTTTAGGTAGGGCCTCATTTAATTTCTCAATTGGGTAGGATCCAGTCTCAAAATTTTGAAATAGAGATTTCCCATGAGATAGAATCTTGATACCATAAAAAAAAAATACATAGTACCCAAAACTACATATCCGTAAGTGAGCCTTTACCACTCACAAGTAGATGTCAGCTGTACTTTTTTTTCTCTGCCCTATCCGACATCCGAAATTTCATTAAATCTCGACTAATTCAATTCAAGTTGGATCAGCTCATTAAAGGATAAAAGTCTTTTGATGTAAATTTTCTTTATTCAAAAATCTTAAATTCGAAATTTTACTTAAAAAAAAGGCCAAATAATTTCAACCAATTTACGTTGGTCAGAAGCCCTATGCTTTAAGAGGGCAATAATTATGTGAATTAACTTGCAAAATTGGGTGCTGAAGCAACCAATATCAGTGCATGCTCTGAAATATACTACCTGTAATTTACGTATTTACATTTTAATTTATTCATTTAGTTTTTATCTATAACATAGCAGATTTGAGCTGCAATAATTAGAATAAAAATTTAACGTTTAAGGTTTATTTGCATTTATTTAACGTTTAAAATAAATAGAATAATAAATTATTTTAAGAAAATAACATATTTGTCAAATATAAGCTAAGGTACGTTAAGAATCAATTGTATTTTCTTATGCATATATGCAGTATCAAAAAGACAATCACATTTTCTCTCTTAATTCCTTTGCATTTTATTCTATTGCACTAATTTAATTTCATCCCATTTCTTTGCACCAAAAATAACCGAACACAATTCAAAAGTAATTAAAATATTAATTTCTCATTGCAGGTTTAATATACGAATCAAAACGTAACAAAGTTCAATCATAGACTACAACATAATTAATTCAATATACATGCAAACAATTTTTGTTAATATATATGTAATTCTTAATAACATTTATTGCTACTAAATATAAATACACATTTTATTCATTGGTTTTCAATGTAATGCGTGAGTATCTATGCATAATTATAAAAGCCTGATCAATTTACCGAATGATACCACGTAGGATTTAGGTAATTCATGATTAAATGACTTTTAAAATTCTAACCAATCGTAACACAACAAATGGTGTGCTATTATTGAGTAAGGTCACTCAGAATTCCAAAAGCTTTTTCGATTATAAAAGCACAAAAAGTCATCTATATGAAAAAATTTGAAAATTTTGATCTTTTGTGGTATTACATGCCTTTAGAATGAACAAAAAAATTCTATCATATGAACTATGAGAAACTCACTTTTCTTTTGCAAATGTATAGGTTTCATGAGAAAAATAAAAAATATGAACAAAATATGATTAATATCGGTAATAAAATAAAATGATAATAAAAAATAAAATTGATCAGTTGCAAATTAAAAGAAATAAAAACTAATCCTTGTGACAAATTTTAGTCCCGGGCAGAGTTTTATCTACACTATTATAAAGCCAGAAGAAAATATTTGTCTAATTTTTCTTTTCCAAAAAACCCCTTAACAAAATAAATATAATTAATAAGAGCCACATAATTAGGAATATAACAGTAATTTATTTATATAACTATCCACCATCATCGTATTTTTTTCTCCCACTCCCTCTTTTCCCATGTACTCTCTCTCCTCTCTCTCACTTCTCCTTCAATAATTCCAAGCGTTCATTTTTTTCCCTTCTTTTTTTCTCTTCTTTTGCGATTTCCAGTTACCTTCATTTTTAAAAATATATATCATTATTAAATTATTTTATTATAGGACTTCATTTTATGATTAAAAAATAAAATTGTGCATCCGAATATTAATATAAATGTATAAAATTGTAGTACATTATAGAGTTATTTAAGTAAATTATCAAATCAAAATATGGGAAAATAACTTATAAAGCATCCCATTTAGAGGGTTTAATTTTAAATTGAGAATTACTGTTAATTACGTGCATAGCGCGGGTCAAACTCTAGTATTAAATATATGTTCGATCCAATGGTGACCATCGAATTATTAATATGCCTATCAAATCTACCCGTGCTACTTTGCGTCTAATTCACTTAGTTGTAATAGTAGAAGTTGTGTCATTTTCTTTTTTATTATGAAGGAGGTCCATAAACCTAATACATTGGCATATAAACATTACATAACTGATGGCGCGGGATTAATTTGGAAAACCAGTAGGGATATGCCAGAACAAACTATTTTTATTGGAAACATTCATTTAATGAATTCCCTGGGAACTTCTATAGTAAATGGAATATACAGAATTGTGATCAATCAAGTATTACAAAGTCCCGGTATCTATTACCGGTCAGAATTGGACCATAACGGAATTTCGGTCTATACGGGCACCATAATATCAGATTTGGGGGAAGATTAGAATTAGAGATTGATAGAAAAGTAAGGATCTGAGCTTGTAGTCTCACAACGAGTATCGAATTTAAAATTTCTTAATTATTAGCTAAAAATATGTGTCATTGCACCATACCCTTTTTGAAAAAGTAATTGTCCTTGACATAATTTTGTTAGCTTAAGTTGCATATATTAGCATCAATAGCGTAAATAAGACTAAAAGGATAAAATGCTAAATTGGAAAATACTTTTATAAAAGTATATATCTCCAATTCCACGACTACCTCCTCCCTAGTTCCCTAAAGTTGTCTTTCCTCTACATGGGAAGGTCCCAACTCCCTTCCTTTCAAGGGTGACCTTTCTGTGGTGCTGGAGTCAGCCTTTGTTACTGTCAAGTACTCGTAAACTGTGCGCTGTGACAGATTTATAAATTTATCAAGTCAAGGAGAGTGACATCCAAAGTAAAGCGATAGTAAAATCGAAAAGTTAAAAGAAGGAAAGAGTGATCAACGTGGATTGATTCAAATAGTTCAGCGCTTATTTTGTTTAAGTAAAGTCTCGGTTCGAGTGTTTATGAATGCAGAAAATCGGTTGAGAAATCTGTACTCCTCAGTGAGTCGACCAATTCAGTCGGGCTTCAATTGGGTTTTCAAATACCAATGTTTATATATAAAAAAAAGATAGGACAAATGAGAGGATTATTCATGACAAAAAAAAAAAGGAAAAAATTTAAGCTGGACAAGATATATTAGAAATTTTGCAGTTTTCTCAAGTCGAAGGGAAGCGATCAGACATCCCCCACCCCAATAATCCATCCTTGCACTAAATGTGCGAATTAGCTTGCTGATTGGGTGCTGAAGCGACATGAAGCATGTTCAGAAATATTTTTTTTTGGGTGAATAAATAAAAAGTGATAAACAATTTTAACCCATGTAATAGGGAGAATACAAATTCAAGTCATGAAAAATGCTTTTGTTGCAAGATTAATGTCTCCCATAAGATATAGTCACTTTTTTATTTTTTAATATTTATTCATTATTGGTTCTTGATGATATAATCGGGATTGCGAAATCTTAACTATGCATGGTTTAATTTTGTTTTATAAACGGGATTGTTCCATAGCCCATAACCCATATACATACCAAACTAAGAAAACCACCATTTCTTATTGTTTGCTTTTCTTGCAAGTCTGCTCCCATTTTCTACCACGTCCTCTTTGAAAAAATGGTTGGTCTTCCGTACCTACAATGCATGTATAGACACAAACATATGAAATCGATTTACGGGTTCATCCGTTCATAACCGATATACATATACATACATACATATATATATATATATATATGTAAGGCACTAGATCATTATCCACAACAATTGAAATAACGCTTAGGAGTAGGCTCGCGGATGATATCCAATAGCTATAGACCTTGAGCCATGGGTTCGCATAGTTGAGACTTTTGGATCCCATGATTGGGTTCATGAGCCCCAAGGTGAACCTCAATATGGGGTTCGCGTGAGCCTTGGGTGGCTTAGGAGCTTGAGCTGCAGGCCAACAAGGTCAGATCTGATCGAGCTCACTGAAGCCGGATCCGATTTCCCTGGCTCAAGAGCAATCATGAGAGTGTCGTGGTGTTTTAATGGAGGTTGACGTCCGGTGGCAGCTGCGACAGCGGAGGGCTGGCAGAAGAAGTGGTAAAGGAGTCGCAAATTTTTCTTTTTGTTGTGCATCATAGTATCTGAAAGTTCAATGGGCCCTCGACTAATCTAGTTGAGCCGGGTGGACTCACTAAGGGGTACAATTTTTCCAGAGTTGATTTTTTTCATTCACAAGATTCGAATCTGAGATCTTATTTAAGAAAAATAAGTATCAAACCGTTTGAACCAATGAAGATGCACAAGTAATGAGAAATTTTGAAAATTAGCACCCAGAACAACCTAGTAACATTTTATAATAATTATTTTGTCAGAAAAATTGACCAGGTACATATATATATATATATATTTCTTTTTTTTTGGGTAGAGACAATATATAAATATTAACCACTTAGAAATTTTAATGACACTTCTTATGGTTTAGTCTACCTCATCAATGATGAATTTTCAGTGGCGTATGGCACTAAACGCGCATGATGAATTAAATATTTTAGTAAGTAATTGAGACAAATTAATTCATTTAGGACTCTATTTCAAATTTTAGTGAATTTATAGGATTTCCGCGGTAAATTTCCAATTATGTATTTATACCACATGTTTTTCAAAACAAGAAAAAAGTACTTAGCTCACCCCGAAAAAAAAAAGAAGAAGAAATACCACATGGAGTTCTGGCTATAAAAACTGGCTTACTTCCCTACATGGTTTCGTGTCTTTCATTTCCTTCGGTCTTCTGTAAGCAAATAGTGCGGGCGATGATGCCAGGGGGAAGAGATGATGAGGTGATGATGAGTGTGAAGGTAAGCAAGAGAGAAGTCGTCGCAGCGTTTCTTCCAGTACAAGAGCACTGGCTCCCGCTTTCTAACCTCGACCTGTTGTTGCCTCCGCTCGATGTGGGCGTCGTCTTCTGTTACGCCGCTCCGGCCATGGCCAATAACAATTATGATGATAAGATGAAGCCACGGCTGCTGCGGACGTTTGGGTCCATGGTTGGGGCTCTTAAGGTGTCCCTGGCCCAAGTCCTGGTGACGTACTACGCCTTTGCGGGTGAGATGGTTGTCAACTCCGCAGGCGAGCCCGAGCTCCTCTGCAACAACTCCGGCGTCGACTTTGTTGAAGCTTCGGCTGACATCCAGCTCCGGCACCTCAACCTCTATAATCCTGATGAGTCCCTCGAAGGCAAACTTGTGCCCTCCAAGAAACGAGGTGTCCTTGCTGTTCAGGTGATCGATCGGTCTCTTGATCTCTCCCTACTTCTGCGGATAAATGATTTATAGTGGCAGATAGTAACTTATCGATTCGAAGGACTATATAGTGTATGTCATGCATATACTAAAAAATATCAGTACATAATTAAGCATATTATTGTCGGAATATATATATACATAATAAACATGTGTATATGGGCAAATAACAGGCGACGGAGCTCAAGTGTGGGGGAATGGTGGTGGCGTGCAAGTTCGACCATCGCATCGCTGACGCCTATTCGGCCAACATGTTCCTGGCATCATGGGCGGAGATGTGCCGATCCTCCTCCATCTCCATCTTCCCATCTTTCCGCCGATCTCTCCTTTATCCTCAACACCGTTCCACCTCTAGTCATCATCTCAACCTGGGCCTCGACGACTTGTATGTGCCTCTCTCCAAGCTACCCGCTCCTCCTCCTGAATGCCCAGTAACTAATGAGGGTGCCAGGCCTGCCGACCATCTGAAAAGCCGCATCTACCATGTGCCTGCCGACCAGCTCAGCCAGCTCCAGTTGGTCGCCAGCTCCAATGGCTGCAAGAGGACTAAGCTAGAGTCCTTCAGCTCCTTCCTCTGGAAGATGGTCGCCAAGTCCGATGCGTTCGACTCAGCACACGACCGGCCAGCTAGTGCCGACGTCAAGATGAGGACTTCAAAGATGGGAATCGTGGTGGATGGGCGGACCAGGCTGCCGGGGGACATGAGCTCCTACTTTGGGAATGTCCTGTCCATCCCCTTTGGGGAGAAGAGCGTGTCCAAGCTAGCCGAGAAGTCTCTCAGCTGGATAGCTGATGGAGTCCACGAGATGCTCAGCACCGCGGCCACTAGGGAGCACTTCCTGGGGCTGATAGATTGGGTGGAAGCTCACCGCCCGAAGCCAAACCTGGCTAGAGTGTACTGCAAGGAGACAGGAGACGGTCCGGCGTTGGTGGTATCGTCAGGCCAGAGGCTCCCTCTGGCTGATATTGATTTTGGGTGGGGGAGGCCCGTGTTCGGGTCATACCATTTCCCATGGGGAGGCGATTGTGGCTACGTTATGCCCATGCCCAGCCCGCTCGGCAACGGGGACTGGATCGTCTACATGCACCTCGCGGAACGGCAGCTCCACTTCATTGAGTCGGAGGCTGCTCATGTCTTCAGACCTTTGACATTCCATTACCTTAGCCACGAGGGGATATGACTTACTGTAATTTGTATGCTGTTTCTCTAAAAAATGATGCTTAATCCAGTAAGTATGTTTTCGTCTGCAACTGAAAGCTGTTTTTGGATCAATGAGATTCTTCAGATTAGCACTGAACATGTTTATCCGTGACTGATGAGAGCTATATAGCAAAGCTCCTCACACTGCTCCATGTGAGATTAGGCCCTTACCGTCCACTTTGATTAGTAATTGTTCTGAGTCTTTTGATATTCTTTTAGCGATTGAAGTTGGATAAGTCGAAAAACGCTCTCAATGGTCGTAATCTATGCTAGTTGGCCTTCTTCGTAACCTCGCAAAAGCTTCTGTAAATCCCATTTTTTGTCAGAAATTACGTGCCGTTTAGTAATGGAGTGGAGTTTAACTCTATTTCATTCCAAATATTAATGCATATATATTTAAGTGAGGTTGTAATGATAATTAAAAAAAATTATGTGTGAGAATTTATTATTAAATAAAAAAATATAAAAAAATAATAATTATATTGTTGAATTGATGAAAAAATAGAGTGAAGTGACGAAATTTATTATTAAAAATTGATTGTCATAATAATTAAGAAAAATATGTAAGAAAATTTATTATTAAATAGGAGGAAAAGACAAAATAATAATTATCATGTTGTTGAATTTGAAAAAAAAAAGAAATGGGATGGTGTTGTAATGGCCGTTATCGAGCATACTATAGAAATGGACAGTATGACAAAAGAAAAGGTTCAACCTTTAGGGTGCATAATAGAATAGATAAAAACTTGAGGCGCAGAATGGGAAAGATATAAAACCCTACGGTGCCAAATGTAAAATAAGAAAGTGGCGACGGCAAGCAAAGAGGAAAGGGGACAGGGTGACAGAGACCAGTAGGTTGGGCAAAAACTGCAAGAGCACAACTACGACCGCGTTTCATCAGCTTGACTTGCTCACCGTCGTCGTCTTCTTCTTCCTCCTCCTCTTCCGACTCAACCTCGAAGCGACACAGCAGCTCTCTCCCCTTGGAACCCACTCCTACGCTCTGCGGTTCACACACAGCTTCAAGCTCTGCTCTGTCGTTCTGTCGGCTTGTTGACCCTGGCTGCATTCTCGAGGAGGAAGGAGTAAAGGGAAAGCGGAGTGGCAGCAGAAGCTGAGGAGGGAGATGTCGTGGTTCAAGTCGGCGGTGAGCAAGGCCGTGGAGGCCGGCAACCGCAACAACCTCGCCCGCGCCGTCAAGGGATATGCCGACACCGTCGTCCACCACGCCGGCCAGGCCGTCGCCGAGGGCGCCAAGATCCTCCAAGATCGCATTGTACGCTCCCTATTCCATTTCGGCTTACTCTCCACGCTTTCTCTCTCTAATCGTCTTTTCGTCCTTCAATCCGTGCCCGATTCGCCATTTCTCCGTTCAGTTTGCAGCTCCATCTACCTGCGATCTCTGCTGCTTTGTACCCGCGTTTGACTTTATTAGATAATTGGGGTTCCTATTTTTGGTAAATTTTTCACCTTTCGAGCTGAATGAACCTGCAGGGGGCTCGGAATGTAAGGAGTGTCAAGCAAACTGTGAAGAGATTGGAAGAAGCCGCTGTCTCTTACAGAGGCCCTGAAAGAGTTCAGTTGCTTAAGAGATGGTTAGCTGTGCTTAAAGATATCGAGAAGTTATCAGAAGAGGGCGAGCAGAACATTGAGCTGCATCTTGCCTCCGAAGAATCGAAGGACGGTCCGAAGCGTCCATCTCTGGTGAAGGCATTTACACTCAATGAATCAAAGTTTAGAATTGATGGCACGCATAAAGTTATCTTATTTGGCATTCCTCTTATGGCGCTTGTGGTATTCCCAATGGAAACTGATGCAGTTCAAGGACATTGCAATGTGTCTGCCATTCCATTCCATTTACATATCCTTTCATTGCATCAAATTAGGTCACTAGTTTCCTTAACCAGGAAGAGTGAAGTCATCACAATGCACACCTCCAGTTTTCTGATACTTAGCTGCCATAGCCGGCTTTAGTGTTAGAATTGTGATGAAGTCGGGGCATGTTGATTTAAGTTCAGGATATTCCTGTGAGGTACCCTATTATTGTCACTTGTTTAAGGCAACGAACCTGGCCAAATGAACAGGGTTTAGTAGTTAACGTACTGCCTCTTTTTTGGCTTTGTATCTGAGGTTGTGAATAATTGGTGGACATTATCAGCAGATTTTTATATCCATAGGGCCTGTATTCACAAGCCCGACAACAATTAAGGCATTTGAAGCTATGACTGTTGTCATATCAATAATTTCTGTCATATGGGATGAACCACTTCAAGTTTTGAATCTCTGTTGCCAAGTTAATATTTGACTAACTTTTGCTCTATATATGTAGGTTCTATATTATGATGCTGATGTTGGGGGCAAGCCCATGAATTTTCGAGATGTATTTCTTCAAAGTCAGGCTTTGGAGGGCATTGCATTGTCTATGGTATGTTCATATTAAAGCTTCTCTTTGGTTAAGTTATCTGGGTAATTTTGGTCTGCATTGAAGCTAGATTTATCTGCTTGTGCATAATAGAGAACCAATTCAGTTGTTATGCACCATCATGGAAATTAATGTTTTATTAATTTGCTGATTTTGACTAATATAATATGATTAATCAATCTCTGAGTTCCAGGTGAATCATTTCATTATATGTAAATTGACGAGTTATTTTGGTTATTGCTCAGATTCTTGAAGCTCCAAATGAGGAAGAGGTTTCTTTGCTTCTTGAAATGTTTGGGTAAGCAGTATTCACAGGCTCTGTAGGAGTGTCTTATATTGCTTGAGCTTGAACTGAAATGAAAATACTCGTGGCTGAAAAGTTTTCCATTTTTAAGGAAGCAGGCTTTCTTTCGATTAATGTTGCCTTCTCTCTTAAGTAAACATATCATATAATGATAACTTTATTTTATAAAACTATAATAATTCAAGAATCTAATGTTTTAGTTGAGCCTGAGTTATTTCAGTTATTTATTATAACAGGCTCTGTCTCACTGGAGGGAAAGAAGTTCACCACGCAATTGTGAGCAGTATACAGGATCTGTCACAAGCTTTCTCAGGCTATGAAGATGAAGTCTTGGTAAATTCATGAAAAATTGGTCTACTGGGGTTACTAAACAAAAACTTTGATACAAATCTGTGTGTGATTTATTATATCTTTATTTACTTTTTTCTTTGTTCTTTTGAGTATTTATCCAATTGTTGTTACTAAAAGCTTCATTAAGAAGCTCACAGGATCAGTATTTGACCTTTTTTTTTTCTCCAAGTGCTTATTTTAAAAATTATAATTTCTAGTCGCAGTCATCTTTGATGCAATGTGGTATACTATAGAAAAAGACCCTCCAGCAAGCAAAAGGTGCTAGTCCAAGAGGGGGAAAAAGAAAAAGTAGTCATATGTGGATCAATTATCTGTGGAAGTTTTTGTTTTTCCAATAAATTTGCAGTATAAAATCGACCATAGTAATGATTGTCTTGTTTGTCATTAGACAAATCTCTGTTGAGTGAAAGCAACTATGAACTTACTGTAATTTTATTATAGGTTAAGCGTGAGGAGCTACTTCAGTTTGCTCAAGGTGCCATTACTGGATTAAAGTGTAACTTTGATTTAGGAAGGTACTTTCAGTTGACCAATACATTGCTTGCGCTTTATACAGATTTTACTATCTTGAGTTTTAGCAGGGCTCTTAGTTATCATGTGGCAATGTTGTCTTGTGTGATCTTGTCTTCAGCGCTTTGTTGATTGTGGTTGTATTCTTACTGGTATGCTCTATTTTAAAAAGTTCAGCAAAGCTTGGTTTTATTCTTGGTTTGAGTTTAACATCTTTTCATACAGCATTAGCAGCAACTTAAATATAATTCTTTTTTATCTCTCTCTAAGATCTGACTTGAATTTGACTATTGGCTCTCAGAATTGATCATCCCTTTGCCAGTGTTTTTTTTTTTGCATAAAATGTTGCTTGATTCATATATGTTTTTTGCAACTACTTGTAGTGCATTAATTTAGTTGACGCGGTTATATTGTACCGTAAGCATATTGGAATTATAACTCTGAAGTTGTTGCAATGAATAAATGGTCTGAAATTGTAAAAGAAGTCATAAATTGATTTGTGGATTGCTATTCTTGTTCTCCTTCATGCCTAGATGGAGCCATAATTTTACGAAATTCATTCCTAAATTAGGTTATAGATAGACATCAATATCATCTCCAATTGCAAGGACTCCTCATTTTCTATTCCAGTGTGTTGCGCTGGTTTGAGTTGGCTTCCCATATCAAGGATTGATGTCTATGTCCCTCTCTGCCTTCTTATTTTATATTGTTGCACTTTATGGCTTTTTTTCTTGCACAAACCTGACCTGCATAGATGCATAGCTGGTAGAATTACATCAAATGAATTGAAGTTAATGGTGACTGGTAGAATTATATCAAATGAAATGAAGTTAGTGAACTGTTTCTTATGTTGTGTTTGACCTGCTTTCTGGCCACAGAATAGATGCTGAAGCCTCTAGATTAAAGAAAAAACTCGATGAATTGACAACTTCCTCAAAGACATCTGATGAAGCTCGTGATGGAGCTTCTGAAGGAGCAACTTTACCCACAATTCAGGTAAAGTTAAACTGTGGTAATAAGCTTTCTTTCAAATATTGCTTTTCTTTTTGAATTTTACATTGATTGCTAAAATGCCATTATCATGTAGGATAGAGACCCTCTACACTATCATGCCAATTTGGTGATATTTTTGTGAAGTATTTCCTGTTGGTTTTTAATAGATCGAGCATTTTGGAGCACTTCAATGCGTCCTCTGTTTTTTTCATGCATAATTCTGCTGACTCTCATATCCTATACAGAGAAGTGAGCTGAATTAAACTAAAACGGATACTCCTTTAGAAAATCACCCCTTTGTTCAAATACCATCTATATCCAAGTTGGTGAAGCATGCACTCTTGGAGAAAGAATATATGCTCCTACAACTTTCTGATCGTGATGGTACTATATGCATTTCATGCTGTAGACTGCAAATGAATGGAGGATCCTAATGTGATGGGGCCAAAATTATCTCAAACAAATTATAATTGTGCATAGGCGAAGCCTTTGTAGATATTCTTTGTGACGGTAGCATATGTAGCGAGAAGAATGTTTCATCACCAGTATCTCTTTCTGGGGAAGATTTAGGTAGATTATGGTTCAGTTTAGCTCTCATGTACGTTTAACAGTTTTTTTTTTGTCTTATGTGCCTTATGCCCCTAAGTTATTTTAATTTGCTGCTATTTTATGGTTTCTTCTTAACCATCTACAGAGCAGTTTCTTGAATGTATTGAATCTAGTCGCTGAATTTCTTTTTGTAGAATTTGAAGGAGGATCTTACCAAAATTCGAGTTTGTTCTAGATTGGAAGGACTTTTACTCAAGAGGAAATCTTTGAGCAATGGAGACTCTCCTGAGGTTCATGCTCAAAAGGTGCCTGCTTCTCTTACATGGTTATTCTAGCATGACGTCTCTTGATTTAACTTACTGTTCAGCTTTTTTAACTTGCTACGTTTAGCTTGGCCAATTTTCTGTTTCATACGGATTTGGATGAATTTTGTGTCTAGCAGGGACACGATGTTGTATGCTGCACTATCCACAGCTTTTAAACTTAGTTTCGAGGCCTTACCTGGGTCCCCACTGTTCCTGATTCTCATATATGATACTTATCCTTTGATATTGACTATCAGGTTGATAAGTTGAAGGTGTTGTCAGAATCTCTTGTTAGCTCCATTGGAAAGGCTGAAAAGCGCATTTCAGATAATAGGTACGATTGTACTTGGGATCATGGAATTTTACTTTGGTCAACCATCTGCAGTTGACTCATACCTGTATTGACAGAACTCAAAAAGATGAAGCATTACAAGTTCGGGTAACTAAAGCTAGCGAAGTTAATGAGAAAGAAAAGGTAATATGAATTGCTTCTTTCCTATTGTTGTTTCTTCTGTAACATATTTGAAATTCAAGGTTTCTATTATTTTTTATGATAATTAGTTATCTTTGTGAAAGTTTATAACAGTGGAAGCACTTTCCAAGGGAAGAAAAAAAGAACAAGCTAACGGATTCTGAAATTGATTAGATTTTTTTTTCCCTGTGGCAATTGCTTTTGTTTGCTTCAATTTGTAAGTTCATACATTCTGCTTACAGGAAATAACTGCTGAGATTGTTGGACTGGAGAAACAAAGGGATCAGCTTGAAGCTGAACTGAAAAAGGTTTTTTCATATCTTGCTCTATGCTGTCAACTGCTGTTGAGATTGTATGTTCCACATGGAGACTCTATTAACCAAAAAATTTACCTTAACAGTCTTGTAGAAAAACAGAGGGACTTTTATCAGATTGTGACTCTGCTTATTCATTTATATGTTTGTGCATTGTTCATCCAACGCTTAGGTTAATATATCCTTAGCTGCTGCCCAAGCTCGCCTTCGCAACATTATGGAAGAACGAGACCAATTTGATGAAGCAAACAATCAGATTATTGCACACTTCAAAACTAAGGTTTGGCTCGCATTAAATACTCTTTTGTATGAATAATTTAGATTTAGCTATATCTTCTGTTCTCAAGTCATCAAATATCTGAAAGATCGTTTGGGTGTAGGAGGATGAGCTGTCAAAATCCATTTCATCGTGTAAGGTTGAAGCTGATGTATTAAGCACATGGGTTAATTTTTTGGAAGACACCTGGGTTCTCCAGAGCAACTATATTGAAGTTCAGGAGAAGCAAGCCAAGTATGGACTTTAACTTTGCTTCTATGTTGAAAATCAGTCACATATCCCAATCCTGCCTGCCCGTTGTGGCCCTTTTTCTGAAATTACAGAACTTTTACCCCTCAAATGCTGTGGTTTTTAGTTAACAAATTCCTCTGCCTGAACTTCTAGTGATGAATTGGAGAAGCACGAGGACTATTTTGTGAACTTGGCTATTCAGCTTCTTTCAACTTATAAGGTATTGGACATATTTAACTGCTGACTATTTTTCTATCTTGGCCCATTATTGAATGACTTCTATAACTTTCTATCTCGTCCCTGTACAATGGAGCATGCCAGTGCCCCTTAAAAATAAAATGTCTGTAACTTTCTACATGGATGATTAACTCTTGCTCATCTTGAAGTATATGTGATTGTACCGACGGAGAACTTACTGATTATATCTGCTTTTAAATTGGCCAATTCCTACTTTAATAAATCTATTAATTTGCCATTTTCTTTTTACAGAAGGAGCTGGGACCTTCTATGGCCTGGATCAGAAAATTTGTGGAGAACTTGAAGAATCTGAACGAAGGGTAATTTGTAATTGCATAAGAGCTGTGATTACACAATTGCATCACCTTTTATTTTTAACTATTGTTGCTTATCAATTATGACAGGTCAGAGATTTCTTTAACTGAGGAAAAGGACCCCAACATACCTCACCCAAGGAAAGATCTTGAAGAGGAGTATTTAGAATATGAAGCCAAGGTAATAATTTTGTTGCTATGTATGTTTTCATGTTCGAGAGTAACTGATTTCAGGGCAATGTGATTCTGAATTAATTACCTGTGAAGTAATTCTGAGTTAATTACCAATGAATTCTGATATCCTTTCTCAGATTGTGACCACCTTCAGCATAGTGGACAACATGAGGGAACAATTTTATTCTCAGCAAAACAAAATTTCCAGGTGAGCTTTTATGGAGTCCTGCAGAATTGTCCCTTTTATCTTCTAGTTTTTCCTGCACAAGTAATGGCATAGTTTTCTGAAAAATGGGGTATGCCGGACTCTTTTTTTCTTCCAGGAAAGATGTGTCGAGAGTGAAGGAGCTGCTAGATGAAGTTGAAAAGTTGAGAGCGGAATTCGAATCCATTGAGAGACCCATTTTAGAAATGGAGACTCCAAGCCCCAAAGTAGAGACATCAAGTCCCAAGGGAGAGACTCCAAGAGAGGTTCATCCAAAAGCCCAATCCCAGTCTTCGGCACAGAGTACTTCTGAGACTCTGAAAGCTGGTGCTGATAAGCACCCCGGGTCTCAGTCGTTGAAGGTGGACCAGGTCCTAGACCCTGAAGCAGAACTGGCAAAGCTCGAGTCCGAGTTTGGAAAGGTTGGTAAAGACTACTCCGGGGACGAGATAAATGACTGGGAGTTTGATGAGCTCGAGAGAGAACTCAGATCTGGTGATTCAGCGAGTGGCAAGTAACCGTATCATCTGTTCTCTTAGGTGCAACTCTGTTACAAAATATAACTAATCGAACAGTAAAACAAAATTTCACTTCATTCTTCTGTATATTCTTCTGGTGTATGTTTGTAATAATTACTGGTGAAAACTGTGACGAGGGATTAAATCTATGTAAAATTTCGCACATTTGTTTGGGAAAAGTTTTTGCATGTGGGGTTCTCCAGCCGTGAACAAAGTCAGTGATAGTGATTCGAAAGTACAGAGAGGAAAGGTTGTGGTTAGAATTTCTTGCCTGCTCATGAGTGGAGAATGCCAGAAATCAGGATTGAAGCTTTGAGAAAGAGGAAGCAAGAGGGAGCCTCAGTGGGGTAGTGGGATTGTTGTAATGTTGATGTGCCCGAAAGGTTTCTTGATATGTTAAGTCATGGAAATATGTTCCATCTTTTCTAGGGCAGAATCATTGCCGAGGACCCCTCGGTGTCCTACCGGAAAGGGTACATAGGGTAGTGGCCGGATTAGGAGAGCCCTCTGAGCCAGAAATTCCTCCAGGAAAAGAAAAATCATCAGAAGAGGACCACCAAATCTGTCTGATTTTGCTCTTGCATTCATCCTCTGCTTTTGTCTTTTCATCTCTTGCTCTGGTGCTAGTGAGATTGCCAGCAATGGAGGGACCTCCCCCCCACCCACCCACCCACCCCAACAGGCAAACACCCCCCCAAAACTCCTTAGAGGTTTAGAGATATGGAGGCTCTTACTTGTTCCGATCTTTGAGCCAACATTTGAATCCTGATTTTGTGCTGTTGGTGGGTCATGTTTTCCATGGAGACCTCTCAGTGGCTGTTGGTTGGTTCGTATGTTTTATCATCATCAAGGCTTATCTGTACTGGAAATTTGGTGCAATCATTGCGTTTTGTTCTTGTGTCGTATACGATAGTCTATTATCGAAAATGAGGTTTTGTCGAAATTTGACTGGTCTTTGTCAGCAACACACTCACAACTGTACAAACTGCATCAAATTTTCAATCGCTTAAGAGCTTTTGCATCGTGACAATTGGGTCATCAAAAGTTGACCTAAAACTCAGATGGTGTTGTTAGGAATATTAGTCTTCTTGTTTCTTTCATGGCAGCGTTGTATTAGCGAGGGATTCGTCCATCGGAGGTGGCCTTCATGGCCTCAATGGAGGGTTCTCTACCCTTGAATGAAGCCGGAGAGGTCTCAATGGAGTTGCAGAACCCTTGATCGAGGTTGTGGAGACCATCCGGCATCGACCAATTGTAGAGAACCAATCCTACCTATGTTACACCTACACGGAGCTCACGTCCTAAGAACCGAGGATGACTTCAATGAATGAATTGGGACCATGGTTCGAATAGATTGTCGGGATGGTTCGGGATTTCCTTGTACGCGGGATAATATCTCTTAACGGAAATTTACACTTTGAGATGACCCATCATAACAAAGCAGGAAAAGGCAAAACAAAAGAAAATGAGGACTTTCGTTTTTGGGCCAAAGAGAGAAGGAAAAGAGACAGAGCAAAGTTCGGACGTGCGGACTGCGTTAAAAGGCGAAGTCTTAACAAAAGACAAAAGCCAGTCCCCTGTCTGTCTATCTTTCTATCTATCTATCATCAATATATCTATCTAATCTATCAGTTCCCCTTTTATCCGCCTTTCACTGCGGATCCTCCATTGAGAAAATTTCCACTTTGCACCCTGAAGTTTCGATGTCGGTACCAATCTCGCACCTCTAAACTTCAACATTTTCCGGTTTTGTTCCGCCATTTTGTGCTATGGCCTTGATATGGTCCTCTAATCAAGGGGAATGCGCTACTCGACAATGCCCGTGAATCATCCAGAGCCATTTCTCGACAGAAAACCGTAGATCCTTGTGGTTTCTTATACATCTATGAGTTCATCGTTATTGCGCAGGAGGACTATCCACGGCCTTATGCTTTCTCAGTTATGGCATCAATCAACTCGCGTGCCGAGCAACATGATGTTCTTTGATGGACTAGTGTCAGGGCTTCAAGGACTCGACCTTTTGGCTGCGATCGAGAAGTCCACAGAAAAATCCAGGTTTCGGGGACATTGGGAGGGTGCATCTTGGTGCTGTCATAAACATTAGGATGCGATGTGGTCCTAACATAAACTAATCCAAAAATTGCTGGACATGATTTACATTAGGGCCTTGGAGAAATATGCCATCAATTACTTTGATTGACATAAGCTCAGTATGTGCTTTCATTATTATATCTAAAAAATACTATTAGAATATTATTGTGAGTGCGGAAAACCAGGAACACATATGAAAAATATGTCTCTAAATTTGAATGGATTAGGGAAAAAAAATAAGAAAAAGAAAAAGGAAATCTCAAAATTTTCGTATTATATTCTCAGATTGTAAGAAAAGCTTGATATATTCAAAAGCTCTCTTGAGCCTGAGAAATTATTGGAACGTGGGGCATTTGCATTGACTTCACAATCTAACACCACTTTCTTTATTTTCCAAGGGAAAATTAAAAGGAAAAAAAAAACATATCTTTTTAATCAGTAAGAGGTTAATTATGATGGCGATAGATTTCTAATCCTCTTGGTTTCGAATCTTGTTGGGAAGTCGTGGAAAGCAATTCTATCATGAAAATCGCCGAGCTCAATGTTAGATGGCTTGCTTGAACCGGAATGGAAATGATTATGCTGTGCTCGATGTGTGTGAGAAGTGAGAACACTTTAACCATTACCCCCAAAAAAAAAAAACAAAAAAATCAGTTTCTTGTATTATATGAATTCTAATCACAGGTGGGTTAAAGATGTTCATAGAGGATTCAACAAAGAGACAGGAACATCATGTTTTCTGTTCTCTTTTCCCTCAGCCATTTAATTAAAGAAAATCAACTACTAAATGTTTGTTAATTAATGATTATGAGGGACCATCCCTTTATTCACTTAGTCCTACTTTTTAATTAGGCAAATAAAAGTGATTAGACTACAACTTGGGATTTGCTCCCAAACAATAGATTAATCTTGCCACTTTTGATAGTCTTCAAATCATTTGCCACTTCATTTCTTTTCTTCTTCTTTTTTTCCTTTTTTTTTTTTTTTTGGCTTTTTATACATTTGTAAAGGCCGCTAAAGCAAGAGGGGTACTCTTCCCAGTGACGCAAATTTAGACATGAGAAAGGACAAAACCTAAAGAGGCCTACTACAAATGGGTTAAGAGGTATTAAATTTTATGACAAAGTTGATTACATTATGGACCAAAACACACATTATTCATGTAAGTAAATACATACATATATATATATATATATATATATATATCCCTAATGTGGTCCAAATGGCTCGAAAATGTTGACAGCTGACACCATGGGACCGTAGCAATGGATGTTTTAATCGTGATGTTGACAGTGTCGAAAACCTTCGCGAGCATCGATCATCACCGGGGAAACTCTTTAAAAGGATGCATTCCCCCTGAAAAAGCCCCAAACCCACCTCAGAAGCTTACGACAGAAGCGCTCTTAAAGCCTTTATCATATCTGAAAAAATGGCCATTAACATTGTCTCAGCTGCCCATTCTTCTTCAAAAGAAGAAGTTGTAGTCGAAGAAGAAGAAGAAGAAGACTACATAGACTTAGAAGTGAGCTCATACTCCATTTTCCACTGCGATTCCTTCACTTCTCCTCCTCCTCCTCAATTCACGAGCAATAACATCAGAGAGTTCGAGTTCCACATGTCCTCGAGCTCTCTCGAAAGAGAACAGCCCTTGACTTCACCAGCCGATGAGCTCTTCTATAAGGGCAAGCTCCTTCCACTCCACCTCCCTCCTCGGCTCCAGATGGTCGAGAAGCTACTCGAGAACTCGAACAAGCACGACTCGAGAAACACCGGCGAGGAGTTATACAGCACTCCCTTAATGACCTCTCCCTCCACACCTGTTGGAGTCTATAGCACCCCGTTCGAGTCCTGCAATGTCTCGCCCTCCGAGTCGTGTACTGTGAGCAGAGAACTGAACCCGAGCGAATATTTTTTTGAGTATCTGGAGGATGAGATCAGGTCTGAAAACCCAAAGAAGTCCTGGGGCAAAAAGATTAAGCTGATCAAGCAGTCTTTACTAGGTTCAAAGCTGAAAACCCCAAAAACCTATCTCAAGTCCTTGTTTGGTAAATACAGCTGCTCGCATGAATCCAGCGCGAACAACATTGAACAGTCAGCAGCTATAATATCTACGAACAAGGATTCTATAAATGGAAAGTTGATAAAAACGAATCCGAACCTGAGTTCCAGTGTCGATGTTATGAGAAGCTTTCATAAAGAGAGTGAAGCAGAGAAGGTTCAACAGCAGCGGAGGAGGTCGCTGTCAGGATTGAGCAAGAGGCATCCATCGAATGAGACCTCAGTTTTCTCATCATCGTGCTCTTCATCATCTTTGTCTTCTGATTCATCTCTCTCCTCAAATGATTCAAACGGGTTTAATCAGCCGCGGCTTCTGAAGAGAAGCAACAGCAGGAACTCAGAGATGGAGAGTCCGATTCAAGGAGCAATCAAGCACTGCAAACAGTCTCAGCATCTAGGAAAAAGTATTGCTGTCTTTCCGGAATCTGTTTAAGAGAATTGGCTAGAAAAAAAGTTTCATCTAACACTTTTTGCCCCTTTTTTTTTTTTTTTTTTTCAGGCAGTGAGCTGCTTTTTCTCTAGTAAAAAAGAAGGGAAAAAACTAGGAATGTGAATTTCTTCTCATTTCATTTCATCCGAAAAAGTTTCCTGAATCTGTCATAATTTCTACTTGAACCAAAGTCCATCTAAGGAATAGGACCTTATTGCATGGGAGTCCTCAAATGAGAAATGCGTGTTATTCCTCATGCAAATGCTGACAATATCCTTCTCTGTTCAAAATATTCTGAGACAAGAATCACAACTTCTTTCAAGAAGAAAGAATGAGTATGTAAGTCGAAACAACATTTATCCAGTTCAACCTAGCAATTTAAAACTAGTTTTTATGAAAGAACAGCTTGAGAGGGAGGAGAAGATAATGAGAAAATCACCGAACTATAGTTAGTCTTTCCCGGCGCCATGCTGTTCACATACTTGTTTGTAAATCAAAGGATGGGAAGATCATTTAATTTTTGGATCCTTCCCTCCCCGCCCCCCCCTCCTCAAATAAAGATCAGGAAACTGATTTGAAAGTAAAATAATGGGAATTCCTACCTGAAACGTTGGCGAAACAGCTACATACTTTCAATATGTCAAATGAATTTTCAGACGGTTGCTCTCTAAAAGCAGAAACCCGAAGCTCAAGAAACGCCCGCATAGCAAATTTCATCTTAAATGATCTTAAACACATACTGCATGCTGAAGTGACTGATATATTTTCAGAAGTACATAAATTCTGTTATGCATACCATACTTGGAAACTAGTCATTCGGGTCAAATAATTCTATATATGTGACTCCCTTTTTGATGCATTGGTAGTTTAAATGCTATGTCTGACGGTAATATAAAGTTAGGTAGAGGCATCAATGTAATCATTTTTCAAGACCTTCTGTATGCCTCTCAAGAGAATCAGAGAGACACCTGCTACTGCTAGCATTAATAATATGAACATAAAGTTCGTAAGTCCGTCACTATCAAGGCAGACTAATAAAATTGAATCGATCAACAAATGGAAAAACGTTTCCCGTTCAAATATAAGGAAGAAAAGACGGGGAAAGTAGTGCCAAAAGGGAAGCAAAAGAGGAGATCTTCAGCTGTAGACAAGGAAGCATTCAAGAGTACCTTTTGCTTTTCAACTTTTATTTCTGATATTCTGGGCTGGCTGTACTTACAACCATAAACTAAGTGAACATGTCAGGCAGATATATGACAAATGTTAGACAAAGACAGAGACAATAAAAAAACAAAACAAAGAATGAAAAAGAAAAACAGAAAATGACCAATCTGTTGTCTTTGAGCACCAAATCTGTGCTGACAAGCACACACAGTTCTTGGGAGACATCCTCTCCCCACACGGCTACATGGATGTATTGGAAAGAGATTCATACAGCTACAGTTCTTTTCTCTTCTTGGTCAGGTATGAAAGATGAAAAATGGTGAAATTTAGTCATAACTTATTCAGATGAGAGATGCAGTCGTTGTATTGCATGGAACTTCTGTAGTCATCAACGAACTAATACTTGCTTATTTTGGAATTTTATTTAAATAAGTCATGTGCTCTGCTTCGTCTTAACATATACTTTAGTCATCCTACAATGCCTTACTACTTTAAAATGTGAATGTGAACACATAAGTATCAATTTAGAATTCTCATAAGACAACTTCCTCCAACTGTCCTATACATGAATTGAATGAGATTTCACTGGTTTCAAGGATTGTGCCGATGCTTTAAGACCATCGAATACCTCGATAATTATATGCACTCAGTAGATATATTTTAGTTTTTAAAAGTAGCGGACTCCCTTTTAATTTTGCTCTGTTGTCTGTTGGGATTAAGCTATCATCTTGCCAACACTAGTGACAATTCTTGGCCACTTATTCTCGAGTACACACCAGGACTGATCTTTCTGCGACTACATTCTGGAAGACATTCTTAGGAAAGCGAGAGAAGAAAAATTGGTGACATACAGCACACAATTGCAATAAAACATAGAAAAACAGGATTAATCCGCGTTCCCCACAAAAAAGGGTGACAAGCCATTGCATGATCACTGTTGCAGATTTAAACATTTTTATATGCATCTTAGACACACATTCTTCCTCTGTAGTCTATACAATCAAGCCCCACCATTATAGTAGAAAAGATGAACATGGAAAATCTTGTGGTTTCACGAGCTTCGGTGATCCATTTCCAGTTTCATGGGACTGAAACAAATAGTATAGTAGATATCAGGAGATAATTGCTGGAATTAAAGAAAAGCAAGAAATTGTGCGCCAAATGTTAGTACCTGCCGATATTTAAGCAGAAAATAACCCGTCTGATTGTACTCTCACTGTGATCTGCAGCAATTAATATTAACCTTGTCATCTTTGAGTAACAAAGGATTCGATCCTTGCACAAGCAACAAAAAGCCTCAATTATGTACCTTGGTTTTCTTGTTCTTGCCGATATAATAACATAATTGCTTGTCCCTCAGTAGCTCTTTCCCAGCCCAATGTAGGTGAGTGTTACCAATTTCATATTGTTCAACACCTAAAAGTTAAAGAAGCGTATGACACAAAGTATGCCGAGAAGGCTGGTCGATAATGGAAATCTAATTAAATGCTTAGTTGTAGTATAAGCCAGCCAAAGGTCTTTGATTGGAAATTAAGAACAAAAATCACACTTGGAAGTGAAAATCTTAGCCTACCCTGCATTATAATTTCAGAACAAATTAGGGCTGGCCGTGCAAAAGCCAATAAGGATCTCCCTAACTCATCTTTCACAGGAAAGACAGAAATGTTGAATATTTCACGCATATTTCTTAAAAACAGGACAAGTACATGTGAACCGTACAAATTGTAAGTATACATTAGTTCACTTGAAATTGAACTGCACCATAATCATGATCGAAGAGCAGTAACTGCATGAAAAGTCTGCCAAAGGCCGTTCATGTAAAAGAGCCATACTTGCTGAAAGCTTCTGAAGCTGTTCAGAATCAGAGAAACCCAGCAATTGATAGCTCGAATTGAGTTCCTTCTCCAGGACTTGAAAATGATCTTTCAACGCGTGATACAGTAGCGGTTTCCCATGTAAAACCTGGTCCTGCCAATAAAAATTCCGAGAAGTTCAAAATCCATCCGAGAATCAAGTGTTACTAACAGCGAATTCCATTTCTTATACTTTTGCAAACTAAATGCTAATAGGCAGTTCACCGGAACGAAAGGCTAATAGGCAGATATAAAGTCAGCAATTTACATCATCCATCACTTCCACTTAAAGAAAACTCTAGCATAGCATTGAGAGATTAGAGACCTTAGTGATTTCAGCCAGAGGGTTGTTGCTATATTTGATTACGACAAGAAAAGCAGTACTTGATCGAGGATTCCGGGATATGGCAACTTATGCAATGCAACTAAACCGTGAATTCGTGATTAATGGCATCGACTGTGCTTCAATTGCGAAATCTTAACAATAATACACAGTTAGTCCGTCTAGTACATCCCACAGAGAGAGACAGACCTTTGACGCATAAGCTTTGGCTTCTGATAATGCTCTGATCAAACCAACGGCTGCATAGAAAAACTCAATTTCAGTGAGCAATCTCTCGTAAACTCGAAAAGAACACAGTTTGACGACAGATTAGTTCTATCACATGTCTGATGAGCAAATTTGTGCCTCGAAAATTATCAAGCCCAACTTCTCGCATGGCAGCACGAACTGACACTACCGTTCTAGCAATCAGCCGGTGAAAAAGGGAGGGAGTTCAAGTGATTAAGTCACCTTTCTGGTCGCCGTACAAAGGAGCGAGTTGAGGCTCGAGCTCAAGAGCGAGGCGATCAATCTTCAGCTGAAGGTTGGCAATCTGTAGAATCTCCCGGAGGACTCCTTCGATTTGCGCAGAGCTCTGACTGTCGTAAAGGAATTCCTCCTCGCCATCGCCCTCGCCGTATTTAACGTGCAGGCGCACCATTGAGGCTTCACCGAGCTTCTTCCACTGAGCTTGATTGCGCTTCCAACTGCAGAGAGCGGGCCCGGGAAGAAGAAGGGTGCATTTGCCTTCCGTTGAGATCATCCATGGACCCGGTGCATGCGCACCCTTCATCCTTTTAAATGGGCCTGACATAGACCACATGGAATCAATTACCGGGCTGGAAGTGGGCCCATCCCAATCCCAGCAGGAGATATGAGCCCAAACATGGGCCCAGGCCCAATCCTTTAGATATGAAATCAAAATGTGTAATCTATGTCGGGCCACAACTCCGATAAAGCTCAGGGAACTCGAATAGGCTGATTGCACCATTTTTGTGAATATACGGTGCCGGTATTTACTTCAATAAATACCGGTAAGTGAAATTAAGTTAAAGATCTTATATAATGTGAGAAAAAGTGGAAAATTCATACTTAAATACTAAATGACGTAAAGGATATGCTCGGAACTTGGAATACTAAATTCGTACTTTTCCTTCTAAAATTTCCTTCATATAATGTATATTAACTCTCTTAATTCGTAATTATTCATAGTATTTATGTGTATTGTACTCTTATTTTTTTGAAATTTTCTTATGATAACAAAGTAGGGATATGCTGGGAACTTGGAATATATATATATATATATATCCATATATGAAAAATTTCAAATATAACTAGCCGATAAGTGTTCATTGGCTTTCGATATCTATACATGTATTACATATCACTGAATCAAAATTAATAATTATCTAAGCGAGAATAAATTTGTTTTTTCAAAATTAATTATCATAGAGAGTTATTTCTCCGATTATGTTGATTTCCTTAAATAATTATCTTTTTTAGTTAAAAAGACAATTATTTTAGATTACTCAGTTACCACAGAAGCATTGAATCAAAATCCGCGATGTGATTGATAAGTTTTAGTTGTGAATCTTGTGATAATTATCATAGAGAAAATAATTAATGATTTAGTCAGCTTTCTCATTGCATGGATCTTAAAATACAACCTTTTATTCACCAAAAAAAAAAACCATTTACGTTGCCGGTACCTACATGATGTGTCTAGTAATGGAAATAACCGATTTATGCTTGTAAAGTGATGCCACTCGGTCGTAGTTCCAAAGTAAAGACTCCTACTTATCAGAGATATCATATGGATATTTCGAGGTCGTTATATTTTATATTGAATGGATCAAGTCATTAGTACACTTTGATTGAACGAGATAAACACCCTCGAGGTTGTGGGTAGGAAGTAGAGGATGACGACCCTGATGAGTTCCCCGAGATTGCTGCCTCATGGAACAAATCCGACAAGTAATTCTCCAGATCATCGGGCCGGAACCTAACGAGCTCTCTCATGGAACCCATGTATTCCTCCCAGATCACCCTATAGTTCCCCACAAGCTTCCTTGCTATGGAAACCTTGATCTCATCCCTCAGCTTGCCATCCGGCACCACCCAAGAGCCCTGCCTCCTATGTGCATCCTCGAATGCAGAGTTGAACTTCTGGAAACACGCCTTCGCCTCCTCGACTGACAATGATGGAGAGGTTACTGAATCATCAATGGTGATGACCTCTGGCAGGCAAGAGAGTACCCTAGTCCAGGCCATGGCCTCGTAGCTAGAAGCGTATTGCCGAACTATCATCTCATTCCGGGCAATCCACTCATCTCCGAGGAGGTACTTGAGATTCGTTGTGCTGACCTTCTTTACTATGAAGTGAAGGTTGTTGGCCAGGAAAAGGTAGGACAAAGCGACATCCTTGTATAATTCGGCCTTCACATCAAGCTTGCATAATAGTACGAGGATCAGCCACGCGATCCTGATTGACACTGGAGATGTCGGATAGTCCTCGGAGCTAGGACTCCCGAAGTAAGACTCAGGCAATTGTAAGTTCCCATCGGGGTGTGGGTGATCGGCTAGAATGTCTGAAAGGGTCCCGCTATAAGGTGTCAGTGAACAAATGAATGACATAACGGACTCCGTGAGAGGGTGGATCCCACCTCCGGGGGCGGGATTTCTTGACGAGTCCTTCTGGATCGAGGCCTCGTAGTCGGAAAGGATAGTTTGGACTGTGTTCCCCAGCCGAACCAGTGAGGAAAGGACTTGAAGTTTGACCGTCGCAGTTGATTTGAAGTCGAACGTGTAATCTATGACGGGCCACAACTCTGATAATGCTTCGTAGAGTTCGATTAGCTGATAAATTCTCCCCGACGGCCCCTTAGGTCTTGCCACGAGCTCTGGGAACTTAAATAGGCTGATTGCACCATCTTTTGTAATTTCAGTGAAGCATGACTCTCGTATTGTGCTTGATGAAGAAAACACATGATCACATAGAATCCTCTCACCTCGAAAGAGTGTCCTCACGACGACTTTCGTAGCACTCAACCAAGTCTTAATTGCGCAGTCTTGCAAGTCCAAGCTCATCTTCTGGATCTGAAGCAGCTTGGGTCCTTTGATCCCAAGCCGATATATCCCCTCGTCGACGATCGACTTTCTGATAATCTTATATATCTTAACACACTCTTTCCCGTACCCAGCACTTATCATGCAATCGGCAATGGACTTCAGGTCCGACATGGCGAGCACCGAGGCCTGCTCAGTCTCGGCAATCGACTCTCTGGCCTTTCCCAGCCCATCCTCCGAATCATCAGCACCGTCATCTTCTTCCTTTAGTTCTTCTTCTTTGTCGATTTTCTCGAGCCCTCCAAACTTGCTCGAAGTGGAGCGGCTCGAGAACGACCCTTCAGACAAAGACTCATGATCGAGCTTGTCCCGGCTCGAGGAGAGGATGTCGTAGAGCTCCTTCTCGAGCCGTTTCATGGCAACTTGCATTAAGTTCTGAGCAAGGACAAGCTGGTCCCTCGATCTCTGGTGGTTGGAGACAAGGAAGTGCATGGCCCCACGGAGCTCGTGGACAGACTTGAGGAAGTCCGCGGCCTCTCTCCGGCTGTGGTGAAAGAGGGAGATGAGTTTGGTGTAAGAGGAGGAGTCCATGTCCCATTTGGTGATGATGGGGTCGGCATTTCGGATGGCTTCTTCAGCTGTAGCCAAAGAAGTGCAAGACGAGCCTAGTGATATCAAGGAAGAGGACATAGTTAGGGTTTTGGAAGGTGATGACAGAGAAGGGCTCGGGAGGCTTTTCATGGAACTCTCCTTCTGAATCACCATGTTGCTATAGAGAGAGAGAGAGAGAGAGAGAGAGAGATTTGAGTCTAGTTTTAGCATGGGATAATGAATAGAAGGGGATATTTATAGAGTGGAAAAGGCTCTGTATATGCATGAATGCTTCCATCTGAGGAAGGTTAGATTGTCATATAATATTATATACTTGGAAGAAATTATATATGGTCCATTTTTTCAGATAGAGTCAGAGGTGTCACACACTCTTCTTGGCTGTATTTATCATAGGTAGACTTAGATATGATTAATAGAGATTATACCCTGAATTATACTAATTGAAACTACCAAATTCCTTTCAATCTGCAGGTCCAAACCAACCATCTATATCGAGCTTGATACATTCAATAGAATCACTTCCAACGGCGTCTCAATGTTGATTCGAACCTGAGAAGGGAGAGAAAGTAACTCTTCTTGATTAAGTCAAACTCTTAACAGTTATATTTCTCTCATTGTCTCCGAGTTAAGGTTTTTTTTTTTCAATCATAAAAGATATCGTATACCTATTAGGAAAAATAAGAGAGTGGAGAGAAATAAATATGACAAGTTTCGATGACAAAAATCACTTCCAACAGCCTCTCAATGTTGATTCTTGATTAAGTCAACTCTCAACAATTATATTTCTCTCATCATCTCTGTGTTTGGAAGGTTTTTTTTTTCAATCATAAAAGAGATCATAAACCTATTAAAAAAATAAGAGAGTAGAGATAAATAAGTATGGCACGTTTCGATAATAAAAATCACCTATGAAATTGAAAGGTTTGAGGTGCGAAAGTGTCTTTATGCAATATGTTACACCCTTAGATAATTAGATCTAAGGTACAATCATTTTATAAGTATTTGTATTATACACAAAGTAAATTATTTGAAATTGCAGTAAAGTAATTCGATGTTATGTGAAGTATACTTCTTTCAAGTAAATTGTGTGTATTGAGAAATAAATTAGAAAAAATATGTAGATTTTTAATAAATTACATATTTTTTTAGTATTATTACTCGAATTTCGAATAGTATTTACATATATATATTATTAATAACTTACAAAAATTTTAATGAAACTTTATAAAATATTTGAGCGCGTCATACTCCCCACCACTTTCTCGTCATTCACCACAAAATTTCCCCCCATTTGCATGGACGATTCCTCGTCAAGCGTCCTTCGAATCCGGTCAGGCCGCATTTTTTTTTCCTGAACAGTAATTAAAACTTTCTTGAATTGCGGACCAAGAATGATTGACATTGACTTAGTAAAAACATTGATCAATTATTTTATAAACTGAATTAATGTGTAGATTGTTCGTAAAAGGTTATATCCAGTGCAGCCAGCTCAAGTGAAAAATGTCTTTTTACAATTAGTTTTTCACTTTACTTTACTTTATCTTATTTAATTTTACTTATTTTCAATTCAACAATATAATTATTAATTTTTTTTAATTTTTTTAACCGTTCATTTTAATTTTTAATATTAAATTCTCTTAACTATTTATTATTTTTTCACAAACAACATAGTCATTATTTTCTCTCAATTATTCATTACTTTTTCACACTATTTATCATAATTCAACGACACAATCATTATAAATCAATTAAAACCAAAATTCAACTCTACTCAATTCTAAAACCAAATACAACATAATTTTTCAATTTTTTCCTTTGAAGTGACATGTCAGGTTGCAGTGGGAAGACTCAAAGAAATGGTCTATATTTTTACTTTTTTATTAAAGGAATATAATATTTTCTTTTATCGGAAATCACCCGAGAAATTTTGCTAATTTTGTTGATTTATTCCAAATTTATCCTTTCTTCCAAATCCTATAATAAAGTCAAACATGGTAATTTTCTAAATGATTGATCCAAATAAGAAATGAATTAAAATTGCTTGGTTTTCATTCCATTGATGTGTTAATTTGTTGATGAATTAATAAAAATATATTAGATTTTGTTGATGAATTAATTTTATTTGTAAATTATATATATGATTTTTTATGAGGTTCAATATCAATCGTTGATTTCTGATGAGGTACAGGCTCCTAGTTAAAGAGACACCAAATGAAAAGATGGGACCGGAATATGAGATAAAATATGCATATCCAGAAATTTTAATTTGCTAGTTCTGTTCCGTATTTATCGTTTCTTTCAAATTCTACAGAAAAAAATAAAATTTCAAAAGATCTATAATGCAATCGCATTTTTTATTCAAATATTTTTGAACCATTAAATTACAACTAATAATAAATAAAAAATAATTACTTTATCACCTAGCGATATAAGATGTGATTGTATCATACAATAATTGCATCATAGAATTTTTCAAAAATTTCCCAAACAATCGATGAATTCCTCATTGATTGTTCCAAGGAAATATGTTTTTCAGACAGGTACTGAAAAATACCAAAATATAATGAAATAAATTTTCTGAAAATCAGACTATGCGATATTTTTCTGGTGGGCACCTCAAAGTATGAAAAGAAAAGGCTTATAATATAAGCAGACAAAGAACCATCTGAAGACATTTGAAGTGTTCTCCAGTTAGACTAATCTCTAAAATTATAATATTATAATAAAAAGATTGCGAAAAACACGGATTTTTACCCACAAATTTTCAATACTATCAGCATAATTCTTTCAAAGTCTTCCAAAAACAAGGTGACTTAAGCCACAGGGCGCTATTTTTTAAATAAAAATAATTTATATTAATATATGTCCATCTTTTGGTTGCCCGTATTGCGCAAGGAATGTGTAATTTCCATCATATACAATAAAATGTATATTTTAATCTATCCAAATATTGGAAGCCAAAAATATAAGACTTCCAAATATTTGAATTGACCTTTTTGGTGGAAAAAAAGTGTTCATTGCATGCCTCTGTGAGATACATCTACGTCATATATACGTACACACATACAAACACATATATATTTACATATTACATTTATATTTTTAAAAAGAAAAAATATTTCTTTAGTATTTCCGCTAAGTTCCCTTGTGTTATATTAGGGGAAAATAAAATGAAGATATCGTAAAACCCAGAAATATACAAACAAAGTCATGGCGCCATTATAATGTGATATAGTGGGGACTACGTACGTTCCTTATTATTAAGGTCGGTTAGTTAACATAAGATATCAATGTTATATAATAGTTTCGGTTTTAATGATGATCTTATATTATTCAAATAAAAGCCAAGAAAAAGTCAGCACATAACAATAGACTGCTCGATCTCAAACTCAGAAGAACACCCAGAAATTTTGTTTTGGTCAAGTAAGCAATTGCGGTTCGAGTTCAAATTACGCGTGTGCACATATTTCTAGTTTGCTCACGTTACATGACAGTTTTCAAATTAAGTGCATATGCATTCTATCTTCTGTATTATATAAAAGAGGACGCAATGCGATTCGAATGCTTCCATATGCATGAAATCCAATATAAAATTTAATATTGTGCTCAAAATATATAATACATGTAGACCGTATCACTCCCAGAAGTCTGATACAATGCCAGATATGAATGAAATCTACACAATTATATAAATATGTTATACATATAAACATGTACACGTGATTACTTGCATGGATTTTCAGTTTTTCTGGTCAAAAGTTTTATTTTATTTCCTCTAAATTAGAAAAATTCTACGATGCAATTTGTTTAAAATGAGAGGATGAGACCTCTGCTTATTTTTAATGTCCGAGATTTGATCTTCAAATTTTCGCGCGGTCTGTACTGCTCTGAGCATGAATACTTATATATATAGATATGTATAATGGCCAAATATATATATATATATATATATATATGTATATTATTATAGCAACTAAATTTGACCAACCACCATTTTTTTTTCCTGAATAATTCAGCTTACTCGTTTGTGCTAATTCTTCCACGTATAAGTCCTAACGCTCTAAATTAAAATAAACAAATTAACGGAGTCGATAATGTGCTACGACTACCTAATTAATATGAAAGAAATGGTAAATTCTTGTCTGGAGATCGAAAAGTCAATGTTTTAACTGATCTACAGCTCGTTGTCGTTGCTGAGGAAAAACTATCCTCGTATTCAACATACATACATCTGTATTTTCTTTAGTATTCCCTAGCAGTCTAAGATACGAATTGATTACTCCCTCGGTAGTCGTCGCCGTGGTATAAGCGGAGTCATCATCGTTTCATAATAAATGTATCCTCATGTAACAGAAGGTCGAACTTCATATTGGTGAACTGGCATTAGACGTAGTATATCGGTCGTGTTATCGTGCCGTCCTTCTAGAACCCGACAAAAGGACAAAGTCGATCCACTTATCTTGATGGATCCGCCGTCTTACGTATCGCAGCTTGTGGAAACAAATGATCCTTTTTGAATGCTCACTCAAGTTTTCCTTCAATTTGAATTACTTTTGCGGCCCTGAGTGAAAAATATTAAAGATGGCATCATATGTACTCCCCAGCCTAAACACAAAAGAGACGGTTTCAATCGAATTTCATTGTAAAAAAGATTGACGTCACTGAATTATCGACCATCATCTTCCCAATAAGTTTACTCCGGAATAGGTGGCTGCTCGATACGAACTATCAACAGCTCAGAGACCACAAGCAAACGGGAGAATCAGAAACCAATCGCAACAAGAGACGTCTTCAGTCAACACAGAGTTCAACATCGTG
The DNA here is from genome assembly GCF_007655135.1 of Punica granatum. Lineage (NCBI taxonomy): Eukaryota > Viridiplantae > Streptophyta > Magnoliopsida > Myrtales > Lythraceae > Punica > Punica granatum. The sequence goes on from NC_045128.1 coordinate 31,571,587, forward strand.
TGAATGTATCGAATAAGAGATCTGCATACCCAGGAGGGATTCACATTATAAACCAAAACGATGTGTAGCAATCTTGATTTGAATTTCTTCTTCTAGATGATTAGGACTTCAACCTGAAGATACTGTCATTTACTGGGGGCTTCCCCACCCTCAACGAGTTCTAAACTACGACTCCACCTATCTGTAGTTTATGTTATTTTTAGAGACGATACTGGATAAAGCTTTCCTAGAGATATCAACATCATCGAATTCTTGTTCTATAGGGCGCTTCTTGTAATACCTCACATACATCGGGGAGAATGATCACAACACATTTCGCAGATATTAATCTTTTAATAATTGCATACTCTTCCTTTTCTGATCCTAGATTCAAAATATGATGCAGACCGAACAAAATAGACTTCAGAGAGGAATGGCTCTGTCGAATGATAGATCAAACTTTCTGGCAGTTGACATAAACTCAACATTAATAGCAAAATGATAATTAAACACTGAGCAGAACGCTCGACAAAAGTGATAGATCGAGCCTAAAAACAATAGTGCAAAGAATCCCCACCAAGAAGAATTTTGAGAGGCCAACGGCAAAAGGTGACAATGGTTGGATTCGCTGACTACAAAGAGAAGATACCCAAGATCGTAGGGGAGAACTAAACCTTGATGGCATATTTCCTCAGGGGAAAGTACATTTCTTTCTTCTTCTCTTTTTCCGTCTTCATAGACGCCTGCATAGAAGAAGAGAGCACGAACTCAAGACTTAAGCATAGGCAGGAGAAGTCCAGAATATTACTAAAAAAATGAAAAAGATGAAGGACAACACCCGAGCTCCATTGCCTGCTGACAAGGGTGTGCAATGAAGAGCGATAACAATCTGGTGAACATTGTTAATTATACCAGAAGAGCATTACCTGGTGCTTGGTAAGCCTTCTTCTGATCGCTCTGGTCTTCTTGGGACGCAAATCGAGGGGCAAGAACTTCTTATTCTTGTAGGCCTCCCTCAAAGCAGCCTTCTGCTTCTGTGAGATGACGGTCAACACTTGGGCAATCGACAACCTTACCACCTTACTGCATTGATTGATTTTTAAAAAATTAGAAAAAGAACAGCAAATACTCAATGTATCATTCACCTCAGATGAACTACTATCCAAAATTCCGAGAAAAGCTGAAAAGTCTGCTCGAGCAAACCAGATAAGTTAACTATCAATGAATACTATGAAAGGACAGTCAGAAGCCAAAGAAATGAAGCATTGGACAGTGTCCGATCAAATTGAGATATCAACTTGCATTACAAAGACGAGCCAGTCGGCGCATCCTCCCAAAAGACATCAACCATAATGAAATAAGCTCAAAAGCAATCACCATTAGCCCATAAAAGTTTAGTATCATCGTTGGAGCAATCAATTCGAGTTCATATCTTGTCACAGAAATATTTCATATTCTCGAAGGTGAGCCAAGACATTGAATCATCCCTACCAAGCTTTCATGTCTATCTACAGCCAAATCAATCAAAGACCTAATCAAATTCTACTACAAGCTGAGATCCTTCTTCCGATTCACAGATTGCATAAACACAAACGCCAAACACTTACATCTTGGAGAGCTTGTTAGGCGCACCGCCGGTGACCTTGGCGACGCGGAGGAGAGCGAGCTCGGCCTTGAGGTCCTTCAACTGGTTCAGCAGATCCGCCTTCGACTTCTGCCGCAGCTCGTGGACCTTGATCCTCGCTACACAAGCGAAATACACAGATAAGAAAGGAACCAAAACACCCCGAGACAAGCAGCGATGGAATCGCAGTTGGGTCTGAACTGAGATAGAGCTTTGATCTGTACCCATTTCTGTGCCTTCGAGCTCTCCGACGGGCGACGGCTGACTCTGCGACGACAAAGAAACCCTAGCGCGGGAGGGATGGTGAAGTTCGGGGTTTAAGCTTATATACCGGAGGTCGTTCATTCGGCCGGGCTAAATTGGGCCTCAAATCCAATTGGGCCGATGTAGGCTCATATGATATTGGGCTAAACACGGCCCCACTCAAATTGGCTGAATGGGCTTAGTCCGTACTAGTTGGCTAAAGTCAAGAAAGTCGAGTTCAATAGTTTCTCCAATGGCTAATTAAGGAACTTTCTTCTTTTTTTTTTTCGATGAAACACGACGTGTTTTCAGATCGGTTGTGACAAGTCCCTTGTTAGATGCCAATATATTGAACTAATCAAACTTATAAGAACTTAATACGGAAGATATTAGATTATAAATATCTTTTTTCACCATTATAAAGTCTGAAACATTCTTTTTGTTTCACTTTTCTTTTTTAAAATTGTCCATACTATACATGTTTTAATTAATTAGAACTATTAAATTGAGAATATAGCAATATAAAATTTCTAATTAGCTGCCGAATAACCTCTTTTAATCCCTCACTATTACATCCCTATTTTTTTCTTTCCTCTCTCCCCAATATTTTCTAACGTTACTTCCACATTTAATTTTGGATATATCGGTAGCATTTTCTGCTTTTATGTTATTTCTAGCCACTATAAATTTATAATGCATCTATAATTAATCCTTTGGTTTCGTCCACAACCTAACTAGATGTAATTTTGGAACATATAGCTAGAACCCTCTGAAAACTATTAAATCTGTTGATCTTTCTTATATATAATATCTGTGCATTGCGCGAATACTTTACCTTTAAGATATATAGTTGTCATTTTCACCACCTACCTCTCCTCTACTTTTTTTTGGGTAAATAAATTTTTTTTTTGGGTAAGTACCTCACCTTTACTTCAATTTGTTATGCATGGACATGGTTAGTGTGTTAAGTTCTAATTAGGCAAATCATAATATGAATTAGTTTCTTTTCCTTCTTGCTGTGGACCCTACAATTGTAAGCACCAACCTACCTTCCTTATCATGATTTTGTTGCTCTCCCCGAAAAGTTGGCATGATAAATGATCCTTATAAATCTATCAATTGATGTACATTTCAAATCATTCAAACGTGAACTCCTCTGGACAAAAGTTGCAGTCATACGCGTTCAGAAATTTATATGTAACTGGTTCTTCTTATCACATCATTGGTAAAAAATTTGTGTTCCTTTTAATTTTGTTCGGAAGTCTGACCGAGATTATCTCAGGAATGAAGTTTAGGTAATTAAATTTATGTATAAGAATCCAAAAAATGCTGGTAAGAGAGTTTGTTTGGTCAGTAACTGACGTATTAAATGTGTTGTTATATTGGCTGTACTTTACTTCAATCTCTTTCACCATTAAAACCTTGACGGTCAATCTCTTTCACCATTAAAAACTTGACGGATGAAAACAAGGTCTCAAATTGCAACAGCAGACAAGTAAAATTTAAAAATAAAAATTAGACTTAAAGCCTACGCGTTATGCTAGTGCTTGTATTTTTTTTTCATAAATAAATAAATAAAATCTTTATTTCTATGACTTACCGTGTTTATGGCTTATATGTAGTATTATATATTAGTAGATATAACATTGATTGAGAGTATAGATTTGTCGTTGTTATATATTACTCTTTTTTTAATAGAAACTTGTAAATTTATTTGTAATATATTTGTATAGCTGGTTTTATTTATTTTTTGTAGAAATTTATTCAAAAACAATATGCAGTATAATGCTAAATCCAATACAACTTTCCATATGAATAGTTATATTAAATAAAACATATTTCGCATATTGATACTATAAAAATAGAACAATTTGCACATTTTGTAGTAATAGGAGTTACACATTTGCAACTTTTATATTAAAAATTCCATATCCATAAAACACAATGGACATATGATATATGTGTCAATTTGTAGGGGCCCAGAAGGGGGAGCCCCTGATCCGGTCCCCCTCTCGACGACCATCCAGCCCCTCGAAGTTATTTTTTTAAGGTTTAATTAATTTTTTTTTCATTTTTCATTTTTCATTTAATTTTTAAATAATTTTAATTTGCAACCGCTGATAAAATACCATGTAGGCAAAGTTAACAATGTCAAGTTCACAATAAATGTCTTTTTTTATAAATAAAATATGAAAAAAAAGCATAATAAAAATAAGTTTAGTTGGATGATAAGTTTCGAGCACAAGATAAGTAACACAACTAATCATGTTTTTACCACTACAATACTAATAAACTTATGATTATTTCTCACATTCTTTAATTTTTTTATTAATTACTTTCAATGAGTTATTAAATTAAAGAAAAAAAAAAAGAAAAAGGCACTCAACCAAGAGTTGATGAATTACTCAAAAATTCAACATAACAAGTTCACATCGCACGAGCGGAGAGTCATGTCAGAAACTGCCAAACTAATTAATATCATGGTTTTGAAGTCCAATATTGTATAACAAAATGGGGGAGAAGACTTTCTAGAGTCTCCCGTCCCACTTAGATACACTCGGAGTGCCCGTTACTGCAAATATGTATAGCACGCCCTGAGGAACGGATTTAATGCAATGAAATAAATCACTAACTCGAAATTAGAATATTTCAAATTATATACTTATACTGCGTTTATGGAACTCCCATAATCGAAAAAGGCGTGCAGTTGATGAATTGGTGCGAACAGTATTCTATTTCCTGAAATCAGTATTTCTTGGTTTAAATGTAAATTCTTTGTAGAGTAATAGAAATTCTTAGTGCATGTTTAGTTTTGGAATTTTTTTTTAAACTTTACTCCACTTAATTTCACTAAATTTCACTTATCTTCAATTTAATATTACAATTATTACTTTTTCATTTTTCTTCAATTTTTTAACCATTTAATTCAATTTTTAATATTAAGTTCTCTCAACTATTCATTACTTTTTTCACAATTCAACAACACAATCATTAATTTATCTCAACTATTTATTACTTTTTCCAATATTTTTTTTATAATTCAATAACACAATCAATTACAACCCCAAATAAATATAATTATATATAATTGGAATGGAGTGGATTTACGCCTAAAAGATTTCATCCAATCAAAAAGCACAGGGAGCTCATAATCCACTCTCTGCTCTGGAAAATCGTTTATTAGTGATACGATCGCGCCAGGAGAAAAATTCCAAAACATTGAAGATTAATCATAGCACGATGACAATATTTTCTTTTGGATTAATGTTGAGTGGAATGACCAAACAAGCAAGAGTTGCAACGAAATAGGAACAAGTCCTAGACAAAAGGAAGAAGAGTGTGTGCACTGACCTCACTATAAACACTCTCCTCCATATATCCCCATGCAAAATCAGCATCTCTTATCCTTCCAATATTTTTTTCTATCCTCATATCCCAATTTCTTTTCTTTTTCTTTTTACATATATAATTATCATAATTCATCTTGTTCTGCACCAATACTCCATCTTCTTCTCAGACCTTCTCAAGCCTCTATTCCATTTATGGTAAGTTATTCCTCTTTTACTACTAATTGATATCTTTCCTTACTTATTTTTTATCATTTCGTATTCCATGCGTTTGATGTTTTCATTCTCTCCTTGGAATGTTATTTAGGCTCATGAAATCGGGATCGTCAATTGCAAGTATGGAGAGGTAAGCTTAAACAGACTTCAATCTATATGTAGACAATTTATTTTTCTTCAGCGTTTAATTAATTTATCTCTGCACTCGAATAATACTTCCCATAGGTGTATATCTCGAACTCTCGAGGGTTAAAGCTCTTCACATGCCGATGGCTTCCACGGAATCAAGACCCGAAGGCCCTCATCTTCATCTGCCACGGCTATGCCATGGAGTGCAGCATAACCATGAAAAGTCCGTCGATTTATAATAATATGCCTGTTTTATATCTTTGCCTACATATAATTTTCAGTTTCTGAGAAAGATAATAAGAAGTTTGATAAGGGAGCGCTATTATGCATTCATTCTGTGGATCTTGATCAGGCACAGCCATACGTCTGGTGAATGCGGGTTATGCCGTTCATGGGATGGATTACGAGGGACATGGGAAATCGGATGGGTTGCAAGGCTTGGTAAACTGTTTTGATGACGTAGTCGATGATTGCTCAAACCATTTCACAAGCGTTTGTGGTATGGAAACATTTTTGTTCAGTGATGTTTTACATTCTTCTCTTTCTGTTTTTTTTTTTTGAAGGGGAGAACTTTATATATATGTCCTGTTATGATTTTGCAGAGCAGGAAGAGAACAAAGAGAAGATGAGATATCTGCTGGGAGAATCCATGGGAGGGGCAATGGCTCTTTGCCTCCACAGAAAGAAGCCTGACTACTGGGACGGTGCTGTCTTGGTTGCCCCCATGTGTAAGGTACGTAACACGAGCGGAATTATCATTACGGATAACCATTCAAACTGAACACATTGTAAATGAAAGTATTACTGCACCGCATTAATCTTGTAGAAATTTCTCTTATCCTGCTTGGTGATCCCGGTAGACATATCGCATAACATTACTTTCATCCATAAGCCATTGTCATGACAAAGAATTTTACGCAATGAATGGTAATAAATCTATATCTCAAACTTGTTGAATCTCTGTCTCTCTCTTTTTTTCGCTTTTGGGTTTGTACGAATTTCTTTGGCCATTTTCGGTGAGGTTAAATTGGATTTTGTCTGAGCATGTGAAAAGCAAGTTTGACTGTCTCTGTTTCTTTGTTATCGAGTTTTGTGCTTTTTCCACGAGCGAATGGGATGGGAATGGGCGAGGAGAACAAATTGTTTTTATCCCAGAAAATAAAAAGAAAATTATACGAGTTCTTTTTAAGACTTTCGCAATTTTGTCCTGCAAAGCATCAAATTTCTTTAACATGCACGGATTTCACTAATGTAAAATACTCACTTGGACCTACACAAATTTAAGCCAATTTTTAATTCAAAAACTTAAGCCGATAGGTTGCTAAATTTAAATTTCATATAAGCTTGTAGTTTCTTTTTAAATTTTTTCATGTGGGACAACATATTTCAACACTCGCCTTCACGTGGTAACTTGTGGTCCAATACATGTCATGCGCCCTTAAACATCCACCCTTAACAATTGACCATGAGCCGGCATCCTCTTCAATACTCGGGCAAGGGGGGGACAAATACCAAATTAACCTCGAGCTCCACCCTTGGGCCTAACTAGAAATACACCTTTTAGCTATCTCAGAACTTGATCAGATCACTCTCGGGTCTGATTAACATGAGCGCACTCTTGGCTGCCTGTAAACCGAATTTGGTATGGTGTGAGCCTTTACGAGAACGCGAAAGCATTACCTGCTTTTATATCATATAAAATACCCATTTGGTCTACACAAACTTGAGCTCAAGTTTTTTGGTCTCAGATAAGATCAAGTCCATGTAGATTCAAGTGAGAATTTTTAGGATTAAAGTCATATGGCCATGCCCGGTGGGTCCTATACTATCACCAATCAAATATTAAGAATGTGTTTGGGTTTTGAGTTGAGTTGAGTTGAGTTGAGTTGAGTTGAGTTGAGTTTTGGTTTTAATTAGTTTGTAATGATTGTATTACTAAATTATGAGAAAAAAGTATGAAAAGGTAGTGAATAGTTGAGATAAAGTAATAATTAAGTAATAATTGTGTTGTTGAATTAAGAGAAAAAATATGAAAAAATAATAAATAGTTGAGATAAAATAATGATTAAGTAATAATTGTGTTGTTGAATTGAAGGTAAGTTGAGTTGAGTTGAGTTAAAAAAAATTTAAAATCCAAACACACCCTAAATCTCCCTCTCCCCTCAAATATTTCAGATTGCAGATCAATTGAGGCCAAGTAAACTGGTGGTCGCATTTCTGTCCAGACTATGCAATGTCATTCCATCTTGGAGAGTAGTTCCTACTTCCCAAGATATCATCGAGCTCGCCTTCAAAGTTCCTGAAGTACGGGAACAGGTGAATACTACGCCATTTGATGCATAATTGTCTCAAATTAAAGCTTTCAATTTTATTCGTACAATTAATATATCGTTTCAAAACATTTTCAAAGAATTTCATGATGGAGTAATCATCTTTCGTATATCTTTCTTCCAACAGGTGAGATCGAACCCGTATTGCTATAAAGGGCGGCCTCGGTTGAAAACCGGTTACGAGTGTATGAGAATAAGCATGGAACTTGAAAATAGACTCAGCGAGGTATATGTATACATGTTGATTTGCTGGCTCGTTTCATGAAATTTATTTGCAAATTTACAAAATGTTATGCATCAATGTCGAAATGCTTTGTTAGGTTTTGCTACCATTCATAGTTCTCCACGGAGAGGACGACAAAGTTACGGATATATCTGTCAGCAAACTACTCCACAAACAAGCCTCGAGCACAGACAAGACACTGAAGACATACCCCAGGATGTGGCACGGGTTGCTGTATGGTGAGGAGCCTGAGAACATCAATATTGTCTTTTCGGACGTCATTGGGTGGTTGGATGAGAGAACTTCTGCAGGAAACTCAAGGCTTGAGGGGGAGCGGAAGTTGGCAGAAGAAGATGATGCCCTGAAGGCTAAGTATTGATCAGTCATATATAATATATATATATATATATATATATATATATATATGGCACTAGTACTCAACGCTTTCTTAGTTTAATATGTAACGTTTTGTAAAAAGATCGCTGATTGAATCGAATTCGACTGCTCGATGTATAGTTGAACAGTTCAACTACTTATGCAAATGCTCCGCTTTGTACCAAATGCCGCAATAACTAAACCATATCACCTAAACCACAAAGGCAGCAGACGTACTATAAATCACAGGATTCATAGACCAAACAAAGACATTTGCAGTATCCCTCAGCATGGAAAAGAAGGCCAAGTACAATATTTGCATTTTAATGTTATCCTACATCCTCTTGTTCTTGGTCGAGCCCAAAAACCATTCATTTGCCCGAACCCTCACCGAGCCTGCTCCAAAGACAGTACATCAAACTACAATTATCACATTCCTGATGAGAAATGTCCTGAGTGGGGCCTCTAATAACAGGCCATCCACCACAAAAGTCACCAGTCAGATTCCTTTCCCTAAACCCCTCGGCCTCTTCCCTCCCGACGGAGGAATCCCGATTCCCCTCTCTAAGCCGGACCCATCAACCCCCACCACGGGCCAATCCTCCAACACGCTTGGTGTACCTTTGGATGGGTTTTCCTTTCCCACTATTGCGACCCTCCAGGAACTGGAGCTCGGAACCGTGACACCTATCGATGAGGAGATGTTCGACGCTACAAGTTCAAGTTCAACACTGTATGGATCATCACCACGAGTTACCGGGAAAGGGCAGGGGATATATGTGGCGAGCTCAGAGGACGGGACGAGTCATATGGTGGCGATGGCTGCTTATTTTGCGGGATCAGAGTTCAAGGACGGGCTGAGGTTCTTCGGAGTACATCGGAGAGATGCCTCGGAGTCTCATATTGCGGTGATTGGTGGGACTGGGAAGTATAACGACGCCAATGGCTATGCTTCAGTTAAGGCTGTGAATGGAAACATATACCTTCTCTTCACAGTTTATCTCAGCTAGGATTAATTAACCACCATTTGACATTAATTACAAAGTCAGTAATTAATTGCCCTCCAGTTCTCATTCGTCATACTTTGTACCACAGAAATGATAAACTTACTAATTCTAATTTAATGATGAAAAAAATTAATTTAGATATGTCTATCATTCGATCTGTGAAATCTTTTTTTCAGTTGAAAATACGAAGGGTCCTCCTTCACCAATTAGTAGAGATTAATTCATATTTGGATATCAGTTTGGTCTTGGCCACAAAATATTTCTACAGGTATCGTACCGCTGCACCGCGTGTGTCCGTCCAAGCCTTGTTGAAAAGTCTCTAATATATACGGGAAATTATTGTTGCTTTCAAATTTGAAATTAGAAGAGATTACAAATTCTGAGTATAAGAAAAATGAAACTAAGAAATAATTGGTAGAGTCAAACGTAATTCTCTATTCATCAAAACAAGTTATAAGCTCAATCAAGTTTTGATATTATTGAAATTAAGATCAATTAAAATCCTCTCAATACACATTTTGCTTAATCAAGTCCCAAAAAATAAACAGAACAAGAACTCTAAATGTGTTCTGTTTTTATTCAGACAGGTAGACGCTGAAATGGGACAACCGTATCGACCCGTCGGCCGTGTGTGGACCCCCATCCAAAGGCTCTTAATGGTTGCTAACCCCTTCACATGCTCGTACTCTCCTGTTCCAGCTATCACCGCCACCTGTGATGCCTCAGAAGTCATTCGATGGACCCCGAAATGACTTAATGTGTTGTCTACACATCATCGTGGTCCTCTCCATGTAACATCACCATCATAGCAATGGTCTTGCTGGTCCCATCGAATAAGCTAGCTAAGTAGAACCCCTGGGCTTGGCCGATCACTGAAGACCCTAGCTCGTGGCCCTCGGTCAACTCATCGTCGAACAATGTGATGGACCCGAACATGAGCTGTGGAGGGTGCTGCCTGCGGGCAGCTGCCAGGCAGTTACAAACGGTTGGTTGCTGCCGTCTTGGACTTGGTTGTTGTTCCCAGTGTTTTGGATCACCGTGTTGGGCTGCAGCCGGGCCCCGTTCAGGCCCGCATTGAATGGGAGGGTGGTGGTTGTTGACAATGCCATTGATGTTGGGGACATTCCCGAGATTGCCATTCACGAGCGGGACCCCTCCGGTGAGCTGGAGGATGTTGTTGCTCGGTCCGAGAAGGGGATCCCGGTGATCCCCATGGCGGCTATCACCCCAGTGACCACCCTTGCTGATGGGCTATCGACCCTCCTAAGATGTCGTGCATGAAGAAAGTCATCATTTGAGGTTGTCTTTCTACGGGTTTTGCCATGACAACGCTGGCTGATACAGCTGGGCCTGGCCCAACAGTTGGCAATGCAAGTGACGGAGCGGTTGTTGGTGCGACGGGAAGAGGTTGGTCTGCGGACTCTGCCTCGTCCGTGCTGTCCATCCTCCTCGTGGCAACGGCAGGGATCTGTGGACTTTGCAAATTGCTACCAGTGGCTGGACCCAGTGGGCCCGACTCCTCGAGAATCCGTGCCGAGCTGGCACATCAAAGGGTGATAGCTAAGGAGGAAGAGGCAGATGGCCAGCTTGAGAGACGTAGCCATTGCAAGATTGCCTGAATTATGGTAGAAATTGAAGTATATGATCGTGGAATGAATTCGAATTTGAGAGTACGGCTCTGCACTATGTATAGGCTTTAGGAATGTAGTGGAGAGCTGATGATGAGATGGAATGGAACTGTTGAATTAAACCCTTTAGCCTAATTCATCGTTATCATCTGCCAAATCACACCATTTCAGGAGTGTATATATATATATTAAGGGTATAAATGTGATATCTTCACATTAGAGGATTATGTTATAATTATGTACAAATGTATCTCTATGTATACCATATGTCTGCCCAATATGGGCAAATCTTCTCATTCATACACAAACATGGTATTAGAGCCACAAAACTAGGCTAAACCTAGTTTCTCTCAAACCTAGCCGACAGACCTTGTATTGCCCAAGTCTGCCTTTTCGATCATGAAGCCTCCTACTGATCAGGTCATCAATCCTCTTGCACAAGATGCTCTTCCACCGATTATCTCATCCACCTCAGGTACCTCTGCTGCTGCCGCCATGACCAATCCCATATCTATTCCTAATATCAACATCAACAACCTTGTTCCGATCAAGCTAAATAACCGAAACTATCTTGTCTGGAAGTCCCCCTTTTCTACCTTTCTGAGGTCGAATGATCTTTACAATCACGTTGATGATACGGTCAATCCTCCACCGATCACAGATCCTTCATATCCCCACTGGTATCGCACTGATGGGTACATAAGGTCATGGATTTTTGCCACTATATGAGAAAATCTTCTCGAAGAGGTACACACAACTTATCCTCTGCAAAACTGATTTGGTCCTCCCTCAAAAATATGTTTGTCGAAAGGTCTCGTGGTCAAGCGTTAAGCATTAAAGTTGAGATTGCCTCCACTAAACTTACTGATCAAGGGGTCGAAAAATATCTTCATGTCATAAAACTCTTGTCTGATCAATTGAAAGAGATAAGGCAACCTCTCAGTGATGATGAACTTATCATCAGCATTTTAGCCGGTCTTCCTATTCAATATTAGTCCTTCATTACCACCCTCTCCCTCACTCATGGTTCTCTCAATCTCGAGGATTTCCAGAATCATTTACTTCATCATGAAAATCGTATCCAACGTTTCCACCCTCCTCAGTCCACTATCCCAAATCCTGATTCCGCCCTTCAGGCATACACTAGTCCTTCCTCTGGTTGTGGTGGCCGCGGCAATGGTCATGGTGGTGGACAAAATAATCGGGTGGCAACTCCCAAGGTCGAAGTGGCCGTAACAATCCAACATGCAGTCAGGATACCTACTCCTCCAATGGCTCTAGTGGCTCCTATGGTCGTGGATATCAAAAGCAACCATTAGGAACCCGTGGACGGGGATACAATCCGGGACATGCTGCGGAGCGTCCACCTGCTCCTAACTCGGTGAGATCCATCCTACACTTCTCACCGAATGTTACTGATGGTTTTTCTGGACACGGTTCTCATGCAGTAATTTGTCAACTCTGTGACGGAGTGGGTCACACCGCCATTCAGTGTTTTGAGTTTATCAACCGATCCCAATCCTATGAGCCACCAAAGTCCCTAGCAGCCCTATCTCTCCAAGAGTCCACTTCCACAGATGCCTACTTAGATTCGGGTGCTTCGTCCCACATGGTTGCAAACGAAGGAACGAAGGTATCTTTTCGAACTTGACTCCTTATTGTGGTTCTAATCAAATTGTCGTCGGTGATGGTACTTCACTGCCTGTTAAACATACTGGTTTTGCAATCTTACCCTCGTCCTCCAAGAAAATTAAAATTAAGTCGTGTCTTACATGCACCGTCCCTTGATTACAATCTCGTTTTCATTCAACAAATATGTTGGGATAACGATTGTCACGTCATCTTTACTGATTCTCATTTTTTATCAAGGACAACATCTCGGAAAAGACCCTGCTCAGCTGCCCTTCTAGGGGTTCCCTTTATCCGGTGTCTTTAGGTTCCTCGAAGGCTCTGTCCGCTGTCTATGTCTAACCAGAACTTTGGCATCGCAGGCTCGGGCACCCGAATAAGCATGTTATGGAATTTATTCAATCTAGGAAATTGATTCCTAAATTATCTGCATTTTCTATTTTTGCATATCATGTACTTTGGGCAAGTCATCACGTTTACCATTTTCAAGTGTGAACAATAAAAGCAAATTTCCTTTGGAATTAATTCAGGCTGATGTATGGCAATCCTCGATTTCCTCTCATTTGGGCTATAAATACTATGTGCTATTTATTGACGATTTTTCACGCTATACATGGCTGTTTCCTTTAAAAAGGAAATCTGAAGTTTTTGAAAATTTTCGTGTATTTAAAACCCAAGTTGAGAATCAATTTCATCACAAAATCAAGTTCTTTCAGTGTGATGGTGGATTAGAGTTTAACAACTCTCAATTCCGCAATCTTTTTCAAAATTCAGGAATCTTGCTATGCATGTCATACCCACGTATACCACAACAGAATGGGGTTGTAAAGAGAAAACATCGACACGTACTTGATATAGTCCGTACTTTTCTAATCCAAAGTACTTTACCACCAACACTTTAAGTTGATATCGCATTCACTGCAATTTTTACCATGAATTGCCTGTCGTCCGTTGGTGTGCAAAATCTATCTCCATTTGAAAAATTGTTTGGAACCCTTCCGGATTATAACTTCCTTCGTGCATTTCGGCTGCTCGTGCTTTCCTAACATCACCCCGTACACATCGCATAAATTGGAAGCCCGATCCAAGCATTGTGCCTTTATTGGGTATGCCAACGAATACAAAGGACATAGGTGTCTTAATCCATTAACTCAGGTGTCTACATACAATATAAATATAAATATATATATATATATATATATATATATGGGCCATATATAGAGTAGTGTTTCTGTTCATTAAACACTAGTGGTTGGAACCTGGGGCGATGCTGGGGTGAAAATTTTCGCCATAATTATATCATAATTTATGATTTTAAATTTTTTTGCCAACACTTCAACTGATTCTTTTAATGAATATATTGACTCTCAAAAGTCATGTGAAATACATTTTTACTACTGCTATCTTTTATAAATTTATCTAATTGATTTTCGTTACGAAAGATGCACTTTTACTCTTATAATAATAAGATTTTACAAACTAAAATTGAGGACTAATTTCAAAAAAAATTACTCTGTGGTCCTTTCATGACTTTTTCTCGAAAGCCTTCAAAATGCATAAAAAAATCAAAACAATTCAAATAATTAAATAATATATTAATAGAAAAAACAAAAAACTCTATTAGTGTTTTGCACTCTTTTAAATTTATGTTATCGATTTTTTTATGAAAGACACACATTCTTTTTTTATATGCACTATGATATAGATGCACTTTCATGTTGCGATTTCAACGATAGTAGAAGACAATATGAACGAAAAATCAAAAGGGACACACGGAATTGATTACCTAGTTCATCAGTAATTCTGACTACGTCTGGGAGCGCCGCCAAGCCAGGTATATCACTATTTTTGAGTTAGGGTTACAAGAGATATAAACTGCTGTTTATAAAGGGAACAAACCCTAATTACATCCCCAATGGGCCGAATCTCGACCCGAATTCACAATACTTCAGGCTCCATAACTCAACATTTCATTCTTCTAATATTAAGATTTAGCAAGAAAAAGATTGGTCAATTTTCAAATCTATATAATTTTGGAATCCTTTCACGATTTTTCTTTTTCTGAACAATTAATTCATAACGACCGCATGCACCATTGTCTAACCATTCATGAACTATGGATTCAAAATTACAAAGAACAAAAAAAAAGGTGTTACTAATGTTGCTTGATGTAGGTGGTACGAAGTGCGTTCCTCTTAAATAAGATTTTGGGTTCGATTCTTGTGAATAGATAAAATTCATGATTGAGAGAGGTTATCCCTTTAGCGGACCTAATCTACTTGAACTAAATTAATAAGAATCCATTGAACTTTTAAATAGTACGATGTAAGATCCGAATATATTAAAGAAACCTAAATAAATTAAATAAATATGATATTATTATAATAATATAGAAAAGACAAAAGAAAAATCCAAAGAGAGTGTAAAAAACTGGTCCACTCGGGGACCAGTTTTTATTGTTTTATAGATAGATAGATAGATAGATAGATAGATAGATAGATAGATAGAATGGCACTATCGCACCATTCTTGTACATACTTGTATACGAGCGGTCTTAGCTGCTAAGGTGCTTGAGTACTATTAACAAGTCAAAAGTGAGGACGCTTTTTTTTTTTTAATACAAACTAGTGCATTACACAGACCGTATTTTCAGATGAAACAATTATAAATTCAAGATTGTTAGTTAAGAGTCACTGTGTTCAGATGAATTGTATTGAAGGACAAGATTCTATCGATCCTGGCGACAACTCATGATCGATTCTTTGGGATTGTAAAACTGTTAAATTAGGAAGATGATTGTATATTTCCTTGTTGATTTATTCCCATGTATACTTAGCCCTCTGTGTGTATTAAATAACAGATGAATGGAGAATAGAATTAACCTTTTCTCTTCAATCAATCTATCGTTTGTTCTCAATCTTCTTTTAATTATATATTATCCAATTACATGAGTATGTATATGCTCTTTTTTCTCACCGATGTTGTGAGTATTGGGATCTTTTGCATCAAATTCATGGGATATAATAATATATATCGTGCAAGATAAAAGTACTGCAAAAATAGAAACCTAAATGCATCTGACAATTTTTTTTCTTTAAAGGTCTTTTTTTGGTAATATTATAAAAAAAAGTGCGTAGTTGTTCTGAGAAATTTCGAAACGTGGATAAATTACAAAATACATAAGAATAAATTTTAGTCACAATAACACTTTATGGAAAGCACAGTTACAAAAAATTAGATTTACATAATTATCAAAATAGTATATAGAATTTAATGGAAAGTACAAGAAACTCAACGATGGACCGAAATAGTGACAAGACACTCTCAGGAAGCTTTCTTTTAAGGATAGAAATTTCTCCACAATGTTGCATACAATGCCTACGAGAATAATCTTGACTGCAATTCAAAATTATTCCTACAACTAGAACCCAACACATATAAAATATAGAATATATAATAAGTCGTACAGATTACGCATACTCCAAATAGAATTTTATCGAATAGATTACTTCACTCATCTATAGCATTGCACATCCTATTTTATACCTCAAATTAGATTATTGAACCCGTGCATTGCACGGATTTTATCAAAAAAAAATTATTATAAGAAATACTAATTGCTATCATTTTATAATTTAATATTAGTGTATAGAAAAACTATTTTTTATGCCGTTTAACCTTTAGTAAGATAAACTTAGACTCACCCTAAATAATATTTATTGAAGACCTTAAGCAAATAATTCATGTAAAATACTCCATATATATAATCACAATTATCAATCTAATTCATAGAAATATAATTTTAAAATCCTAAAAATTTAAAATTCTTAACTTTAATTAATGAAAGAATGACAACCATAAAATTATCTATAAATTTTTAAAGTTAGTATTAAGTTGATTTTTATTCTCAATCACATTTCGCGTATTAAGTTTCATGTGTTTGAATAATTTTTTTATAAAATGGGTTCGATGTGAGATTTCTTAATTGAAAATTTTAGAAAGCTAATAATGATTTTTAAAATTTTAAATAATTTTTTATTTCCTTAAATAATAATTATTTGCTAATTAAATCCTTAAAATTATGAATATTTCTTTACTTATGAAACAACAACAAGTGATTAATATATTTATTTTGATAAACTTATTTCTTTATTTAAAATAATAATAATAATTTAATTTATATATTGTATATTAATTTATTAATATATTTACTATTTGATATATTTATTTATTTGCAATAATATTTTTAATTTCTATATTGCATATCAATTTATTAAGACATTTACTATTGGATATCTCTTTTTCTTTATTTGCAATAATAATTACTACTTAATTTCTAAATTTAATTTTTATATTGAATATATTTATTTCTTCTTCTTCTTATTATTATTATTATTATTATTATTATTATTGTGATTGTGATTTAAAATCTACATTGCATATTAATTTATTAAGATATGCGCTATTCTACACCTATTTATTAAGGTGGAGGCAACTATTTATTGAGGTGAATATAACTTTATATAATATATATATATATATATATATACACATAGAGCACGTATAATTTGGTAGTATAAACAATTCAAATAAATATATTAAATATGGTTATAGTGCTTCTTAACCCTTAATATTATTTCTAATTAATGCATAATTCTAATTGTTTCACTATTGAATGCATTTAATACAATAATTTTATTTATTTCAACCGTAAATGTTATTTAGACATTTATATTTGTGACCTTATATAGTCTAGACATTACTTGTTTTTACCTATCAATGGCATGGGGTGCAACTATATATATTTCTTCCAACGGTAAGATCGTATTCAAATAGTCAAAAGTCAAAAGCAAATTAAATAACCGATATAAATTAGCATATATATTATTAATAAATGCAATTTATGCAACATATATATATTGAGAAGAGTTTATATTCAAATGCAGAGTCGACTCTCCAGCCATTCTTCTCCCATTGACCGGTAGCCAATGAGAGAGGCCCCTTCCCTCAAAATGAATGACAAGTAATACCAAATTATACCGGAATTTGTGATAAAGAATTCATTTGTTATTATATATATATATATATTTGTATGTATATATACACAGACTAAATATGTGAATCTTGATCAATCGTACAAGTAATAATTTGGGGAGCATTCATCAAGCAAGAAATTACCTCAATATTAATTTTAACTAGTTTAGCTAGTTTGAATAGAACGATATGCCTGAAAAAAAAAAAAAAAAAAGAAGAATCAACGATATATCATCTGTTGCGTTTTTTGACGGCCATTGTTGATTAAATGTACTGTTTATGTCAAATCGTTGAGCACATAGAAAAATATCTCTTGCCAAAATCGAGACGGGAATATCATTTTGAGGACAGAAATTAAATGAGGATATGCGATGATGAGGTGATGGGCCCATGTTCCCAATAAGGCGAAAGGTAAACAAATGTGGAGACCAAAGTCATTCTCGAGCTTTATTGCTTTGAGAGGAAATATGCAATTGTGACATCTATGTACAAACTGCTTTGATTCATCCAATTGAAGAGATTCCCTTGGAGCAAATTCTACGAGTGTTCTTGGTATTATTGTATCCAAATAAACTCGTTAAGAATGTAATATAAAAATATCTTAACTTTATCAAAGGAACATATTAGTATTAAAAAAATATATTGACAAACAAAAATCACAAATATTTTCAGGAGATCTACCAACATGAGAAAAAATATTATATGAGAATAATATATATGTATTCGCTACTTCCCAATCAAATGATCAGTAAAATATAAAAGAAATGCAGACTCGGTGTGAAGAGTTGTGAATCGCAATATATATGTGTTAGTCTCATTTAATATTCTCTTTCACCTACACGGGCCTCTGGTTCATGCAATATATATTATGATTACAATAAAATTCAACCGCGGAATATGAAAATAATTTAGCCACGTGTATAATCCTATGATCAGTCAGGAGTTTCATCATCGAATGTGGCCAATTTTGTGTCCATGTCCATCTGCAGTCTCTTTGCATTTCACTGTCCACGTTATGTTTACGAAAACCTTTTTTTAGCATTAATTAAAGCAGAAGTGAAGGGACCTGCTGACGAGTGGGGAGCGTTTCCCCACTCGCACCTTTTTTTTAAAAAAAAAGTTTTTAAAATTCAGTTTTTTTTAGTGTTATTAAATTCAATAAAAATATAGTAGGTCAATTGATTGACCTATCGGGATTCAGTTCCATTTTTTAGCCTATCTAATAGTATTTAAATATAACTTGAATCATGTAATAGGAGATCAAATTGACCCGTCGAAATAAATATTTTGGTCGTTATGATCACATCAATTATTTTTAAAAAAATATTTTTCATTCAACTTTTGTCAAGAAAAGCCAAAAGAAGCTTCCTGTTGAAAATACTTTGCTATTCTCGCAACTGCTTTATCTCCTGAAATTTTCACATTTTTAAATAATTTTGTTGGTAATCTGACCTAAACAAGGTAGCAAGTTATCCTGTAAAAAAAAACGATCATATCATTATGGTCATATCAATTATTTCATAATAAAAAAATACGTTTCACACAATTTTGTATAGCTTAATCATAAGAAATTTCAAATAAAAATGCTAGATATACACATTTAGATAATATTTTTTAAAAAAATTAGGTTGCTAATGGGAAACATTTTCTCACTCTTGGGAGTTTATCCTTCACGAGTATATGAACATTTCAAAGACATTATCTTAAGATCTTATCATCACTAATAAATAAACGGACATCAATAATAATATTGATATATATAATAAATTATTTGAGACCCTCTTTGAATCCCGTGGCGAAGTCCGGGGCTAATGCCTAGTAAGATGTATGATATAATATGGACAAATTATTGTATTTAAATTCATTATTTTTTACTTTCAAAAAATACCATTTATTTACTTATTATTTGACTAACATGTACTTATTCGTATTTATTTAATATTGAAAGCTTTTAGAATTTATTTTTACATTTTCAAAGAGTAACTGATTTGTTAGAAAATAGAACATTCAAAAAACGAATAAGTTCTTTGTTCGGAGTTTGATTTCTTATACATGTCGCACTTTGTCCTTGGGCACTCAGCATTTTTTTACATTACAATGGATTAATTACCTCTGATTATAGTCCCTTAATTCATTAGAAAAGGAGAAAAATGTCTTCAACAAAATTCGAGGTAAAAATAATAATTTTTGGATGAACTGTGAATATAATAATTTTTATAATCTAGAAAAAGGGTAAAAAATATGTTCCCCCTCCAAAAGCTGAGAACTTTCTAGTCGATCCCGAAAATGGGGCCCATCATCGGCCCGTCCAACAGACACCTAACCTTCACATTTCAGTGATTTTAAAATTTAATTTTAAAATTATACTTTAATTTAATTATATTCATAATAAAATAAAATAATTTATACAACGTTAAAAAGTGAACCTCAATTGTGTCATTTTTTTTACAATAAAATAAAATAATTTATACACAATCAAAGAGAATTTCATACATAACTATTTATATTATTTTTTTTAAATTAAAATTTTATTTTGAAATCAAACGCAGCAGTAATCCGCCCGGCCAGAAAGAAATATCACATCCCTCTGTGACCGGTCCGGTCCGGTCCATTAAAGTACGGACAGGGCCACCCGGTCAGTGCCGGTTCGACATCTACCCTTCGTTCGTCTATTTATCTCGTCACCTCGTCGCCGTTGCCCTTCACTTTCTCGAGTCTCTGCTCTGTCTCCGTTTCTTACGGACCTCAGCTAATCACTCTCTCATCAGTCTCTCCCTCTCTCTCTCACTCCTCCCAATAGCAATGGCCCTGGAGATCTGCGTCAAGGCCGCCTCCGGCGCCCCCGACAAGCTCGGAGACTGTACGTTCTTTCCCTTCCATGACGGTTCTTGATCTTCCCGGCCGGGGTCTGATTCAGTGTTTGCTGATTCCGTTTGTGAACTTTATGGGGTTTTCAGGTCCGTTCTGTCAGCGGGTTCTCTTGACTCTGGAGGAGAAGAAAGTCCCCTACAAGATGCACCTCGTCAACCTCAGTGAGAAGCCCCAGTGGTACGTACGTCCCCATCAGAACCCCCATTGAAATCACTGAATCTGCCAGTTCACATCTCTCGGCAGTATATGAAATGTGGCTCTTGAAAAATTTGGATGAACGGTGAGATATGGGGCCTTTATGGTGCTATGGCTGCGAGACCAAGCCGGGTTTTTTAAGTAATTGGAGCGTTGGTAGTTTAAGGGAACATGTTTGATCATGGAGTTTTTCGTTTTGCATGTTTTGCAATTTCATACATGAAAAGAGACAGGTTAAAAATGTTTGAAAAGATGTTCTGTTTCCTTACTCTACCCAAAGATATGAAGTTCAAAGGCAATGTGATTGGTAAAGTTTTGTCAACTGAAAGTCAAAATAGGAAGACACTTGGAAATTCAAATCAAAAGGGACAGACAAGTCAAGTACGGAAACTGTTAATCGCCCCTTATTTTTTTATGACTCGAAGGATATGTGTGTTCTGCTTTGTTAGTCATATTGCTCGGTGGTTTCTCAACTTTTATGTCGGGTCTGAAGAGGTTAGCATTCTGTGACGTGGATCTTTATGATGGTTTATAGGTTCGTGGACGTCAATCCAGAAGGGAAGGTGCCCCTCATCAAGATCGACGATAAATGGGTGTCTGACTCTGATGTGATTGTTGGGATTCTTGAGGAGAAGTACCCTGAACCATCCCTGGCTACTCCTCCTGAATTTACCTCAGTGTAATTGTGTCTACCCCACTCGGTCTCTCGCTTCTTGTGTTGTTTTTTGTCTGAAAAGATTGATCTCATATCTACATTTGCCTGATCTTTCTTGAGTTTTCAGGGGCTCCAAGATATTCATGTCCTTTGTGAAGTTCTTGAAGAGCAAAGATGCCAGTGATGGGAGTGAGCAGGCTCTACTCGATGAACTGAAGGCCCTGGATGATCATCTCAAGGCTCATGTAAGCATATTTGCAATTAAGTTGCCAATAGTACATTAACTATGGACATTTCGATGTGCTTGAAAATTTCAACTGATAACTCTTGTGGTTGTGATTGGGATCAGGGCCCATACGTTGCCGGGGCTAAGATAACTGCTGTTGACTTGAGCCTGGGACCAAAGCTGTACCATCTTGAGATTGCTCTTGGTCACTTCAAGAAGTGGACTGTCCCTGAAAACTTGACCCATGTCCACAATTATACGAAGGTATGCAAACTCTTTCATATTGTTGAATGTTCTTGACTGCTGACTTGGTTTTATGTACTGTTCGGTTAGCTCCTCCTTTTCATCGTCACAATATGCCCCTTTATGTTGTCTGTACAAAGTCACAACAAAAAAAGCCCAAGACTCTCTCTTTTATTTTGGAGATACGTTAGAGCCGTTCTTTTGAATGCGTGAGATTGCATAGTTGGGCTTTTGGCTCCTTTTATGTAGTTATATACTCTGTCTAATGTCTTTCAAGGACAAAGCTCCAGCGATATATATCATAGTCTCTGAATTGAGTTTGTAAAACCTGCGATCTTATTGGAATTCCAAGGGTAAAACTTTCTCCCTTTCCCAACTCGGAAACTGATTTGATATATATGACACTATGGAGCAGCTTTCTGAGTTTTAAGCATCACGTCCTTTTCATTGTATGGTTGAATTATCTCATATTCTTAACATTGTTTTATTCTTTCTGCAGTTGATCTTTTCTCGGGAGTCCTTTGTGAAGACCAATGTTCCGAAAGAGTTCGTGGTTGCAGGGTGGGCGCTGAAGGTCAATGCATGAATTAGCTGTACTAGTAGACTGTAAGAGCTTTTTGTGAGCGCACTTTCTTGTTGAAAGTCTGGTAGAGAGCTATGCATGTGAGCAATTGAATAAATGAGTGTGGGTTGGGTCTTTTACCATTGCTTGCACTCAGTAAATGATTGTCAAGATTCGAATCTATAATATATCACTAGCTTCCCTTTTTGAGTTTCTTGTTGGCTTTGAATGGTTCACTCTGTATGACCATTAGAGGGCACCCAACTCGGCGTACACAGAACATTGACGTGCTGGGGAAGGTCCGCCAGGTATTGCTTGGAGCATCTCACTCCTCGGTGTCTCTGCCTGAGAGCTTCACTGGTTTCCACATTTTGCCCAAAGAATGGCGTTAGTCAGAAATTTGAGTGAACTCGAACATCGACACGACTCAAAACTGTCTTAATAGATATTTTGGTGTCTTGTGTACTGCTTTGACCAAGGATGTCGTGGTTTCTTCAGTTTCGATGATGTTCAAGCTGCTGAGCTGAAGGTTCCGGGAAGTAGTAAGACCATGCGGTTGTCATTTGATGGTATCATTATATTCAGATTCCATGCATCCCTATCGGCTACCGCTTATCGGTAGTTCGGTTCAGGCAAGCAAGCTATTTATGCTGGGACGGCTCGGTCTCACTGTCGTGTGTCATCATCTCGAGCATCCAATATTGATTGGCTGGTTAGTGATGGGAACGTTGAGGACTAGAGGACAGCTTACGGCCAGCACCCAAAATCCAAAGTAATGAAAACGGATGCCGTTCATGGCCCTCATTAAATCACGTTTAAATGCCGTGTTTTTCTTTATTATCCCATTCTCGTTCCATCCTATTACCAAAAAGATAATATATATATATATATATATATATATAACAAGAAACCAGACCATCGAAAAAAATAAAACAAGAAACCAAGAAAACCGAGACTAAGGAGAATGGAGCAGATCGGGAGAGAGGGCGCGCATATGTATAAAAAAGAACTATCCCAAAGGCCTAAACGACATAGCCGAAATGCTCAATCTGAAATGAAATCTACTTGAATATCTAGCAATTTAACCACCAAGCGGAAATTACTAGATCCAGAATATGTTTAATCACATATGACTCAGACTTTATCTTAAGATAAAAGGTTGTATTGAGCTCTTTATATTATCTTATAATTTTCAGTTCATTGATGGCACCTTTGGTAGCAAGGAATGGAATTGATAAGGAATTGAATTCTTGAAGAAATAAATGGGGGCAAAGAATATATAGTTTTCCATAGTTTGGTAGCGTGGAATGAGCAACCAGAATGAATGTAGAACCGAAGATTATTAAAAATCAAATTACCAAAATCTTTGAGTTTAATTGTACATATGGGATTCTCATGGCTCGGAGCTGCATAAAATCGTTCGGGGATCGAGGCTTCACGGTAAGCATTGTCTGAAGTTCTCTAGTCCTCACATGGCTTCGCCTCTCTTCCGAGCTTGGGATGTTGGAATTCTAATAACCGGATGGCGAGGAGTCGAGATTATATGGCCAAGATGAGGCCAGATTTAGCTTTTCCGGCCCCATACGGATCGAAGGAGGCGGCGACGGCGGAGGAAGAGGCAAATGAGTTGTGGATACAATTTAAAAATTATATGGACAGTTGAGGGCAATATTGATATTTTATGCTGTTTGGTTCATAATGGGTCTCAGAGAGTCGGCCCGGAACACCTATTACATCCTCCATGATCAGGAAGACCGTCTCCCCATTGGGCCGGAATAAGTCCGTATGTATTCGGAAATCTCATTACGGACCATAAATTGCAACCAAACGACGAAGTGGGCCTCCCGAATGGAACCGGCCCGGAACCGGAAAGCCCATTCTGGGCTACCAAACGGGCCATGAATGAATACATCCCATCATCCTATGTGAAAACCAACCTTCTCAAAGTGCATGGACAAAACCACCTTCAGATCAAAGAGTTTCTTTATGTCGTGTTCAAAGCCTAAGCCAAGAGGACACCTCATAAAATAATGCTGGAAAATATAAAATAGCAGATGATCTAAGAAGATGGACAAAATTGACATAAAAGAGCAATTCTTCTTCAAAATTGACACAAAGAATTCATTACCATTTTGTACTTATGGACCATGACCGGTTGATTTGCTCTAATCGATTTAGGTGATTCGGTAGAAATTTCTCTCGGGTCTCAGCCATACCAAAAAGTGGAGTGTCCCTGAAAGCTTGCTCGTGAGAGCTTCACAGGCTTCCCACATTTTGCCCAAAGAACCGCGTACTAAAGAATTCGATTTAACCAGAAAATCGACACTGACTCGAACCGTCTAACAAGGTAAATTAGTAGTCTTATGCATCCTCCTACTGCTTCATATATAATCAAGGATGCACAGTAAAATTGGGAACAAACATGGGCAATCTAAGCCCATCTAGTGGTTAAGTTGTTTGACATTTCGGATGATGTCCAAGTTGCTGAACTGAAAGGTTCCCGTAAGTGGCAAGACCTTTAAGTTGTTATCTTATAGTTTCGGTATAATCCGAACCTAAGCGTCCCTATAGCTTGCAAATTAGTTGGGTTCAGGCAAGTGAATTTATGCCTGGTCTAACACTTTCAAGAGAGTTTTGGAAGGATCAATGACATAAATTTTTGGCAAATTGTCAGTTAATGGACAGGGACTTCTCAATATCGCGTATGTCTTCATCCCAAGCATCAAGTTCTGTTTGGTCGGTCGTGATGGAAAGGTTGAGGGCTAGAGGACACACAGAGGACCAAAGGCCAAAAATTATTCCTCATTCTGAATGTGATCGGATTGTGTTACGTATTTTCGAATTCAGACCCTTTCGGTTTCAAAATGTTGATTCCTTGCGGACCCTCCTCTTTGATTCACTTGGTGGGAATAATTTACGGCCTACGTCACATAAACTGGGACAATTCCGTGCAATTATATTTCTATTTTCCCGTACCAATTAACATACACACCTCACGAATCTACTCAAATATGTATAACATGTCATAAGAATGGAATGGAGGGGTCCCCTGTAGGTCTTGACCCTTTCGAAAGGACTAAAAGGAGGACCCGGCAACACACACACACAAACACACATATATATATTGCCCTCAGATTTCCATTTCCCTAACGTACTGAGCAACTAAAGTTGAAGAATGCGACCTCTCCCTGTCTTCCATGGGGAGAAGGAGAAGTGGTAGTCCCGCATCTCTTTGTCTTATTCCTTGGCTTCATTTATTGAACCTCGGTACAACAAAAAATCATCGGATACTCTAATTAGATCATATAAAATGTAATGAACTTAATGGATCACGTAAATCAAGAGTTTGTGCAAATTGTACCACATGCAGGGTTTGCTGTAACTGGCAAACTGTGCCGATGGTATTGAGCGAATCTCCATACTCGACTTCTTAAGCTTAACCTATATGAATTGAAGAAATTTTACGATCTCCTCAAAAAAGAATCGTGAAAATTGATTAATATCTCTTAGACTTACTTATATATTTTATGAAAGGATCCAGTTAATTTCGATCCTGGTATTGAGCTCTCTCTCTTCTAGTCACTTTCCTTCTGACAAGATGAGTTCGGACAAACTCACAAACGCGACAGCGGAAGGAACATAAATTATGCAGAAGATCGACAGGACAAATCCAAAAAAGATTCCCAGATGTCGGCTCCACCGTGCACACACATATACATACATACATACATATACATATACATACCTCTTATGTGTATACACACATATATAAATAATTAATTCAATCATTATCAAACGTACATTCACGATATCTGCTGAACCAATAGGAGGATGCCACGTCATCAAGTTTAGGACTCCGTTAATGTGGAAGTGCAAAGGTGGCACCACCCTATGGGCTCGTGCATGAACCATACAAGCAGGGGCACAGCAGTAGGGAGAATTTGGCCTTTCACACTTTAAGAATAAGTGGGGCCCACACATGCAAATAATAGGCAATGTCTCGTTCGTATATGTTACGTATACATACATACGTGACAAGGTGATGTTCAGTGTTCACCAAGAGATCATTGATCGATATTATTTCTCGATGGCCAACTGTTCCCAACACAATAAGGTAAAGCAGAGTTTTCAGCGATATCTGTCCGACCGACCAGCCCACTTATATAGGGTTCGGTGATTCGCACATAAGACAGGGAACGACATTGCAGACAGTTTATATATATGGACATATATGGCGTTTTTATTGATGAAATTCTGTTTGGGGAAGAGAGCTACAGCTAAATAGGAGTAAGCTAAGATGGCTGTCAAAATAATTAACATACAAAGAGGGCGTAGAAGGGTAATTACCTAGATTATTATTAATGTTCTTATGGTGCAGAGGGCAATGAGTTGATCTGTAGTATGAGTTTAGGTGTTGGGAGTGTCTTTGGAGGAGGAGGGATCGTCATCGGAGATAAGCTTGTGAATCATCTGACTGGTCTCTTCCTCGGACATCCGGTCTTGCCGACCTTTGCTCTGTGACTCAGCATAAGCTTCGAAGAACTCCTTGTTCTCCTTCTCCAGCTCCTTCCACACTATAATGATCGATGAACAGAGACAATGACACAAACCCCACCAGTCATTGCATCGTTCCCTTGTTAATCAAGCTAGCTATATCTTATGTATCAAAGTCATGGTGCACACAGAATCGGCACAAAAAGACATGTCAATGATCAGACAATAAATCTGTCCTGGCTGCTTATATACTGAAAATTACGCTTGGTTTTCGTATTGGTCTATGTGCTCGTTCACATGGGATTCCCTTCCAGGTCACCGAGAGGCAAAGTGATTATATAGTCGTATTATGTCCATATTTACTTTAAATAAATTGTGGATTTATAAGAACTCTTCATTAGACTATACTTTCCTCTTCCTGATCCTTTTCTTCTTTTTAGAATTTTAATCACCGAGAAGCAGAAAGTTTTTCTGCTGTGTTCGTAAACATTGATCATTAATTACCAAGCAAAACCCGGTTGAGTTCTTCCATGTTTTGGACTAATCTAGCCAGGTAGAATAACAAGGTGGATTAGTGGAATGAGATTATGTAAATATATTATGGATGTCGTGTGATATGGTAGAGGTACCAAGAATGGTACCCTGGAACGTCCATAAGAGCAACAAATACTCATATTCCAGTAGATACATTATAAAGGACAAAACCGAAAAAACTCGTTCAAAGTGGATAATGGCTCTTTGACTAGATTTTTCCTTTGGACCTCCCACAATATGGACTCATATAATCATCGATCATGAAAATATTTATTTTGATATGATCAGAAGGTTAGTTTCCATTCCCCAAACTGTTAAAAACAAAAATCATTTTTTTGTCCTTTATTATTTTATTTTTTTTTCAGTTTCAAAGGATTTTTTTGAGGGGATAGTAAGTTAGACCTGTTCCAAGGTTTAAGGCAAAAAGGAAATACCCAAATGAAGCTATGTGCTGATCCGTGGTACTGTCCAAACTCGATAGACATACTTCCATTATAGATGCTGCTGTACTAACAGTACTATGAGTGGCATATAACCAGGAAAAAATCCTAATATATTTATACTTATTGATGATTCAGTGCATGTTTATGAAGAACGATAAGCATTTAAGTAGTCCAAAAGAATCAATATACAGTCGAGATCATGATTCAATACTTGTTTTTAGACTTATGGAATAAAATTAATTTTGTTTCATATATATATAAGAGAAGATCTGCCATAATGATCAGCTTCGACTTTAATTAGTATATATATGATATGATATGATATGAGATGAACTAATGTGGTAGAGCTCGGGCACTTCATCGCTCTTTTGTTATTTGATGTCCCTTGCACAAGCACAGATGTATATTACACACACAGACACACATCTATGCATGTTAAGATGATCACGGTCCACAGAGCTTATCGAAGAAGGATTTACAAATGAGAGATCATATGTATACATATATGAATCATATAACTGTGATCAATGAATATATATATACCTGTGGAGGTGATGACAGGTTTAATGTTGGCATGTTTGGAGAGAGCTTCCATGCATTCTTCTTTGCTCATCTTGAATATGATACACTTCTCTATCAGGTGGTGCACCTGCCCCATTCATAATTAGTTTTCTTGAATATTATATAGAAACAAGAAAAAGACTAAAAATAGATCAATTCAAAACATAATCTATCTTTATATATGAGTAAGTCTGGTAGACTTAATAGAGACATGGAATTACAATAAAAGATGCATAAACTATAAGATCAAGATAATGCAAAACTTATCTGTACATAGTCAGTTACCATATGTATATATGAGGCAGACGAATCATCTCCCATGATCAACCAATCTAATCGTCCTATGATCTCGATCAGTCGCCGGCCCCTCGAGGATTGAATTATCTATGTAAGAAATGAAGTTCTAAGTAGTACAATATGTGAATATTCTCACGACCACACAATGATAATGATAGCACAAAGAGAGAATAGATATGGAGCGGGGGAGATGAGAAATGAGGGAGGACATAAGCTTTTCTTTTTCTTTTTCTTTTTTTGGCTTGGTAAGGGAGGACGTAAGCTTATATATAGCAATTCATCAAATCAAAAGAAGCACAGAGAGGAGTGATAGTGGGGGCTGTGGGGCCAGGAGTCCCACGTGGGAGGTAAATGATAATTGGTGGAGAGGGGATTAGGGGAGATTTTGGAAATGACCCAATTCCACGCTCTTATTTGTATTTGTGAGGGGCCTTGTCATTAGAGGGCCAGACGGGCCCCATCATCCCACGTGCCTGTGGGACCCTTCCTCGACTCCAGAAACCCTCCATATATGATGATAGAAACACCCGCAAATTAGATTGAGGCTCGTGCTTGCTTACTAGCATGCTCGATGAACAGATATGATCAATACAGAAGGGTTGGGACGCCCTCCTAAATTCGAGGAAGTCTTATATACGATTGAGGTATCACGTGGTAATATTATAAGCTAATAATACATGGTTCGTCATTTTAATTTTTAGTATATAAGAAAAAAAATTCGTTATTGAAAAAAATAATTTATTATTATCAAAAAAAATATTTTCTATGCGTTTTCCGTATAATCATACGTAGCATTTTCGTTACACATAAGATCTTCTCTCTAAACTCAAACCTTTTTGGAAAGATTAGTTTCCAAATTCCTTCCAAATTGGTTAAAATCTTGGTCAATTTCTTAAACATTTTTTTGCTAAAGTGAACAGGTTCTTATCTCATATTTTGTTTGTTAATGTACTTTTTTTTTCAGTTACGAGAAATATTCATAAGTCAAATATAATGAAATAGAAATTATAATAGTTATAATAAAAGGGTATGGGTAGTGTTGTCACGAAAATCGAATATTCAATCTCTTGATTAATGATAGATTAAAACGTACATCACTGTATTATATTCTCCCTCTTGTGCTAATGTACATTTAACCATTAAAAAAGCTGCTAAATAACAAGAAGAAAATGAATATTTCATTGCACGAATTTAAGGAATAATAAAACTAACAAAATTAACATAAATCTCCAAAAAGATGTTTCACCAATAACCAAAAAACAAAGTAGATGGTCCTTAGTCTAGGAAAAGAATAAAGCTAGAACAGTTAAATTCTAATAAAAAGAGCTATGTGAGAAGAGTTAGAGAGAGAACGTTTTCTTACAAGAGTTCATCAGGTTAAGTCAATCTAATTGAACAGGTTATTTGTTAATATTAATAAATGCTTGAGGATATCTTGGCAATAATATACCTTAATGGGTTTTGGATATGTTTTGAAGCAAAATACTATATCCTTCCCAAACCTAGTAGAGTTTTGACGGATGATCCTTAATCTTGTCCTATGGCCCAACAAGTAAAACTAACGGGCTATTATTAAGCTTTGAGGTTTGTGACGGGTCAAAAACCCATTTTATACAAACATATGATCATCCCTGTTGATAAATGCTTAATATTTATTATGATTTTGAGTTTTGATCATATTGTTGACAAGATATTTGCGAGTTCATATCTAGTTAGAAGCCCATTGAAAGTATTCTTTTTAAAGAGTATGAGAAATCCTTAGTCTATATAAGCTGCAACTAAATGATACTTAAGAGTAAATCTGTTTAATACATAGTGTTCGAGCTGAATTCCTTGTCTCTCTCACGTCTAATAATCCTGTTTTGTCACGAGCCATAAAGAAGCACTAAAGAAATTACAATAGAATGGATGAGTTCGGTTTCCTGGCACTTAGCAGTTGGCTATAAATTTGTTTAGTAAGTGCATTTTATGGATTCTTTAATCATTACATCGTAGTGACTTAGGAGGGGAAAATATTATGGAGTACTTTTGCATCCATAGACTGCACCGGGTATGCCGTATCCGAAAACTAGCATCAGTTCGCGCTGTTAATACTCTAGGGCCCAAACAACTAGATTTTCTCCTCCGAACTATTTGTGCCAATAGATTGGTTCGATATAAACTTGAGATAATGGGTGTAATAAAAAAAAGATTCATAAGTGATTGCCAATGGAGTTAAAGTTATTACCGAATCTTGAGGAGTCTATATCAATTTATGCCTAAATGCTCCACATATAATTCATCTAATCACGTTTTCTGAACAGATTACTTTTCTAATGATTAATATCGTAAAGTATACCCGTTCCAAATCCCATTCCAATCAAATGATCCGCGGCTGCCAATATATCATTCAGTAACGAAAATATATTGTCATGTGGTGTATTAGGATATAGTCTCCGTTCATATTTTGTCGACCAAGAATATATATGGTCCATTGGTTCCTTCTATTAGAACTTGTTTCTATTTACTCTTTGTTTCTAATTGGTCGGGGCTTCATGGAAAATTGCAGAGTTACCTCAGAGGGAATTAATTGCACTTATGAAAATGATATAAATATTACCATTGCTTTGGCTTTACTCTCGTCATTGTGAGTAAAAACTATTTAAATATGTAATTTCACAAATTTATTGCGTTGTGCCATCCCGCATTCTTATAAATCCATGCATTAATCTGTATGTTATAATTATATTGTATTTTTAAGTAGTACACAATAAGATAGATAGGATGAAAAGACACTTTCAAAATGATCAAATATATGACAGTGCTTTGCTAAATTGGGCAGAACTTGATCAGCTGTACTGTGTCTTTTTCTAGCTTTCCCACCAATAATTTTGGGAAGCTTTTTTTTTTTCTTTTAATGGATATAACATATAGGGGTGATTAATTTTCCCGATTATAATGCATTGGACTATTTTTTTCCCCTCTCTGAACGCATTGGACTATTCCTTTCTTGGATCAACCACAAGCCGATACACGGTCCATCTTTTGCGCTCTCTCAGAAGGAAAACGACAAAGTGGGTTAAGATTTTGTTATTTTCCATGGACGACTAATTTTGTGTGATTCAATGCCAAAATAATGTTTGTCATATGCTACTATGCGCATGGATTCCGACACATAAGCATTGAGTGATGCTGCCCTAGAACATGGATGAAAATTTGCAGAAACTCGGGTGATCCTGTGGAAGACTATGCATGCAAATTTTTCGCTGCCCAAGTGCACATCTCATGATATGTGCTCATCTATATATATATATATATATATATATATATATATATATATCTGTATATTAAGCTAAAGAGTTCTAAAGATGAACTCTCATTTAGCCATATGTCAATCAATTATACTATATATATATATATATATATATATATATTTGTCATTTCAAAACTCTTCTCTCCTCTTTTCTTAAGAGAGAGAGAGAATCTCACCCAAAAGAAAATTCTTTAAGAGAAGACGTTTTGAGTTTGGAATTTTTTTATCATATCACTCGAGTATTAGTACCATGAAATCAAATTCTTTGAAGTGTTACAGTATTCCGTTTGTCTCTTTGCGGAAAATATGGCTTTATTTGCTAAAGCAAATCAAATAATAATTACTATTTTTGTATTTCACGACTTACCGAGATTTAAGAAATTTTTGCTTCTAACTCTAGTTTTTATATATCAATATAGTGTACATATATCACTTAAGTTTTCAGTAGCTAAGCAATAGAGGACATTAGTTCACACAAATGGGAGAGCCCATTTCTTTTATATATTTATGTAAGGGATATTGCCATTGGAAGGCTTGAAAAATAATTATACGCTAGATATATCGCATTTGACATGTGTTCTTTTAAATCTTATTTGAAAAGATTTGTCAGATTAGTCTTAATTTCAATATATATTGTCCTTGAATTGGTGGATATCACTTTTTATTAGTAACTTTTTGCATCTGTTAAATGATTTTTATGAGTCATTCATTTTGTTGGATTTTATAATACTTTTTCGTTCATTGTTGGAGTTATTTTCTTGAGTTATAATTTTTGGAGTTATTTGATTATTTGTGGTCCTATATATGTAACTTAAAATTGCATAAAGTTATTTTACACGTGCATCAATAAATAAGTAATACATTTTTTCATCTATCAATGATAATTTGAAATCAATTAGTTTATTATTATCTATTTTTGCGAACTAGAATATATTGTATACTCCATTTTGAAATTTAAAAGAAAAAAAGAAATTCGCAGCAACATGCAGGTGTTTAGCTAGTATTAATTTAAAGGAGAGTTCCCCTTTAGACATATATCATTCAATGATAACTCTTAATAAAATATTTTAAAATGTCATTCTCTTTTCATTCTTCACAATAAAAAATGAATTAAATAGTTAGATGGTGGGGATATATGTAATATAATAAAAATAAAAATTAGGTTAATTATAGACCTTAGAGAGGGACATATGATCTTATTCTTTACATATTCATATTTATATTTATATAGATTTATCATGCTCTCAATAATTACAAACACATGATTATACTTCGATAATTTTAGTACTTTTTCCACTAAAATAAAATTTTCAAATAATATATTATGTATAAACTTTTTAAAGGGTCATATATTACTTATAAAAAAATAGATATTAATTTTTCTAATTTCTTTTGGATTGTTCTTTATTTCCAATATCTAAACTTCATAGAATATTCCATAAGATTTTTTGTGAATAAAATTATTTTATATTTCATCACACACACACATATATATATATATATATATTCTAAACTGAATGCATCAAGACGCATTCATATTCTCATCAATTATCTGAATTTTTTTTAGAAATGACTGTATATATTTTTAAACGTATACACTAATTTTGTGATTATAACTTAATGTAATCTTTTTATAATATCTAAAAAAAATTATCTTGAGACTTTAAACCCATGCATCGCACGATTGAATTAATATAGTATTTTTTTAATGATTGAGAATATGCATCGATAATTTATCATTGAAATCTCTGTGACTTGTGCTTCATTTAAAGAGAAAGTTAGGTCATCCATATTCGTGGAAAGCTCCATCAATTTATAAGTAAATTAGCTAATCTAAAGAGTCGAGAGCTATACATATACATATGTATCGGAGGAGCAAGATTTCGTGGAATGACCGTCTCTATGTCTTCTTGTGCTCACGATTCTTTATAGCATTGTCCTTTTCCCTGTTCTGTTTCGTCAACTAGCTAGTAGCATAATCTATAGAAAAAGAATAACCTTTATATATATATATATATATATATTTATTTATTTATTTATTTATTTTTCTCTAGTGAGTTCTATAAATCTAATAAAGGATGCATACATGAATGTAAATGAGGCATGGAAAATCTTTTTTTTTAATTGGACCCCAACTAATCCAATCGAATCGGGTCGACACACTAATGAGTAAAAGTCTCTCAACATGGATTTTTTACATCCACAAGGACCCGAACCTGATACCTTATTTAAGTGAAATAAGAGCCGAGTCGCTTAAACTAACTTACGTTTGGTGGAAAATCCTATTAATTAACGAGAAATCGAATTGATGAGAATCTCTTGATTTTAAATTGAGAATAATTGTCATTATCCTAAACCGTTTTCCAACGGTTGTCCCTTTCTACTAAATATTTGCATATAACATATGTACATTGAACTAACTTATAAAAGACAGACTCCAATGATATGTATATATACAATGAATTGTTTGCTCTTTCAAGGCCAGATATTTTCTTATGATCGACCATGGAGTTTGCATATACCCCCTTTTCCCTTGAGCCTTTTTGCTAGCTAGGCTTAGTTTTGTTATATGAGAAAGATCATGTGTGTTTTTACTAATGAAAGAGAATTAATGTGATATAAGCATTTCATAATTAATAAAAAGGGCTTATACTTTTCAGAGAAGATAATCTTCTTCCCAAATATTGGGCATCGTCCTTTAATTCTATACATTAAGTGATCGTTTTTCTTTTCCAGGCAATACAATTTGATTTTCGAGACAATCAAAATTCTACGTACTCATTCCGGGGGTGGGGTGGGAGGGGGTGTGGGGGGGTTGGGGGGGTGGACTTGCACTTGCGTGGTCCACCTCGTTTCCGTTGCACTTGAATACAAATTTGACCGAGCAATTAGACGTGTGACTTGTGATGGTATCATATATATCAATTATGTATATATGTGTGTGTTACAGAAAACAAGAGAGAGGGTGATGCTTTTGTTTCCTTCTTTAAACTATGGATATATTCAATCTATTGATTGTAATTATAATCATGTTCAAGTATCGATTTGATCATAATTATACGAAATACTTTCAATGAGTTTCAAAACTCTATATTACAAATAATAAATTATATCTATTGAAAGTGAATCACGTAATCATAACTGTGATATTTTTTATTTTTTTTTTGGGTTTAGGTTGAATGTGATGCTGATATTTTTAGCTTAGTACTGGGTTGGGTTTGGTGGGGTTGGCCAGGTCAGCAGATCCAAGTAGCCATGATTGGATATAGTTCTAGATTGGGGCTGATGACAAGTCACATCTCCATTGGTGTAAATGAAAAACAAAGCCCTAATTTGATCAACTCGCAGTACGTACGACTGCTCTCACTGTGCGTTTCGTGCTCATCAGAATTAGGGTTTCATGCTCTCTGCCGATATGATTCAGCGTCATTCCCATATGATATATATAACGACGAGATGACCTCATGCATATATGTGTGTGTATACATATATGTATCAAGTATATCATACACATATATAAGTATATACACGGATAGAGTTTAGAGCCATAAGGAAAATATGGGAGAAAACTTCTTTTTTTCCCAGTTAAATGGGAGCGAAGCCTAAACAAAAATTAAGAATGCGTTTGGTTTTAGAGTTGAGTTGAGTTTTTGTTTTAATTAATTTGTAATGATTGTATTTTTGAATTATAAGAAAAAGTGTGAAAAAGTAATGAATAATTGAGAGAAAATAATGATTAAGTAATGATTGTGTCATTAAATTGTGAAAAAATAATGAATAATTGAGTAAATTTAATATTAAAAATTGAATTGAATCGTTAAAAAAATTTAAAAAAAAGGAAAAAAAATAATAATTGTGTTGTTGAATTAAAGATAAGTAGAGTTGACTTAAAAAAAGTTTTGAAGCCAAACACACCTTAGCTACACAAAAGTGGATTGGAAGTCGCAGTACCACGGAGAAAATGAGGTGTGTTCTCCAGTGGACTGTCCAAATAATGGATTTCCCAAAATATATAGACCCAATGACTTTTCGAGCCAACACTATAATCGGAACACGAGTTACCTACACTAAAAGTAGCAACTGGACCTGCCACTCCTTCAACTAAGCTGAAGAATCGAAAGCACTAGATCCGGCGAGTTCGAGGATTGCAGTCACCATGTGCCAATATGAGACGACAAACGATCTCGGAATCAATCTCTGCAATAATAAACTTGTATCCGAGCACCCAAGCCAACTCCAAACTAGATTTAAGGCCCCAAAGCTCAGACCAGATATATTTGTTTATGGTGAAAATATAATATTGCGTTGGAGCAACACTAATTTTGTCAAGTCATATCCATGTATACGTCTATTGTCTAACCATAAAATTGTGGTGGAGCAACACTAATTGTGTTAAATGTCTATTGTCTAGGTTCATTGTTCTGATTGTAACACTAAGCCTCTATATTAGGCGCTCTCATCTATTATACAGTTCATCATCTCTCAATCTCTCATTTTCCTAGCTTAATTATCAAATTGTATGTATCGAACGGCTGTGTCTCCACTATCTCCATCAACCATATGCTGAAGTGGTGTCCGGGTCAATGATATTATAGTATTCACCGAGGCAGAGGCTAGGCCGTGCATATTTCCACCAACTCTGGTGGCGCTATGTGCTTGAAAATTAAGCAGTCAATTAGTTAAGAGAAGATGTGCATGTATAAGAAAAAGAGATGATTGATAAAGATAAAGAGATATTTTTCGAGGAGTTAAAAGTATCAATAAGTGAAAAAATGGCTTATTTTAATAAGTTAAATATTTTGACATAATTCATTAAGTGATTTTTGACTTAATGATTAAATAACTTAAACCATCATCTCTCATATTTTCCTCTTTTTTTCTTTTTCTTTTTATTTTTCCTTATATAACTAACTTGTAACTAAATTTCAAGTAATTATTTAATTAATTATGTTAAAACAAACACACCCTCTCTCTTTGAGAGGCATCTGACTCCCAGTACTAGCAATGTGATCAAGTTAAATTGACTTGACTTCCTTACATTGTGAAAGACCGCTTGATGGCGAGCAGAGATGAATTATTGGATCAACCAAAATTTGAAAGCAGTAAATATGATTAGAACTCATAGATATATAAGCTATACACATGTTGCAGGACCTGTTTATCACTCCACGCTCTCAAGTTTTGCAGGATCTCATATATGTACCGTGTAGCAGAGAGATGGATCGTTCAACATGGCAAGGTTGCGACCAGCTTGTACTATACTACCGCGCGCTTATAAGTTGATCTTCATCATCATGTTATCTTATTCATACATATATCGACCCGCATCGTATATGTTCTTCCAATAATTTACACCTTCCTAATTCTAACATAGCGAAGCCGGCTGTTGATTTTTTAATGTTATATATATGCATCAATTGGAATTATATATAGCATGCAGTAAAAATAGTTTTGAAAAAGAAAAAGGGAAAAGGAAATAAGAAAAAGGCCGTTTGGGAAGTTATCATCTTATCTTAAAAAAGGGATACGGAATTGTTGGAAATCACACGTTCATGGATAAAATAGAAAAAGTGAAGAGCAAACATATGATCCCAATTCCATTGGTGACATTACAATCCCTTCTTATCCTGTGCGCACTGTTGCAAAGAATCGCACCACAGTGTTGCCGTGCTATAGTTCAACTCTTTCTCTCTCTCTTTTTTTTTATATATATATATATTTTAGACGAGCTAATGAAGTAGGCTTATGAGCTTAATTGGAAAAATAAATTTGCATGAAATCATTATTCATGATAATTGAATACAAAACTTTTTTGATGCTAAGATTATAGAAGCGAGTATTAGGATTATTATATATAAACTTCTTTGAAGTTCTCAACAACTTCAAGTCTCTCCACGTTCATAATATTTTTATTTTCTATCCTTTTTCTTGATATATATGATATATATATATATATATAGAGAGAGAGAGAGAGAGAGAGAGATTATTATGCCGTACCCGGAATGTGGAGTTCGACTTCCATAACCTGCCTTGATTAATGATTATCGCAGAATTTTACAACCAATAACCTCATATCACTCAAAGAAATTTTTAGGCGATCAAATATTGCCCCGTGGTATAATATAATACTAATAAGAACACCACATATGAAAAAATAAGAGTCAATCACTCAAATAATTGTCATAGATTTTTTTTTTTTTTACTATATATGATAATTTTTCTGGTCATCCTCACCACATTATTGTAAGGTAGGTTTCATTCAAAAATTTTCTCCATCACTACAGTTAATTACACCTTAAAAACAATCCTCTTTAGGCCAGAAGGGTGCCATATATTCCATGATATGCACACACATACAAATTGGAGTATTCGTTCATTGGATAAGTATTTAATTGATTTTCATTTAATCGATAGTTTTCGTCTTTTACATTCGCAATCATGAGGACGGATGGTGAGGTGGGACTTGCTCAACTCAAATCAACTTGTTTATATGTACTGTACTATCTATGGAAGAAATTGGAATTATTCTTTCTGTTGGGTTAAATGCCAGACTTTGGTTGCACCTTAGCCAAAAGTTTGGTCGATTGAGCTCATTTCATTACATGACAATCTTGGCTATGTAAGTAAGATAAAACATCATCGCTTATTGAAGGGCGCACGCGTTTGAAATTGACGAGTGCATACTAGCTTAGGCTTATCAAAACACGCATCGGCTTGCTATCCGGAATTACAAGCAAGAGTTGGGTCGATCAATCTCTGCGGACATTCCATACTACTTTTAGGCTCTCTGTGTCTCCCGTAATTCGTTCTTTCTTGAGAAAGGTGTTGACAAAGAACTACCAAAGGTAGCTGTTATGTTACTCTAGTCTTAGTAGATATTAGATGGCGTCAGCAACCTCAGCTGCCCTCTGCTGCAGGTCATTGTCAGCCTACTGCCGGAGTGGAGGCAGCCTCCCTGGGCTGGCGCAGGCTGGTGGTGTCTCGAACCCATTACAGCCAAGGTTTGCAGAAGGCTTCCCCTCAGTCGATTAGTAAGAGTTCTGTCCAGGAAGTAATTATCACATCGTATTGGAAATTCTAATGCAGTGATCTGCTAGGAATTAAAGAGGACTTACTGTATGCTCATTATTTTCAAATTTCATGATAGGCAAATTGTTCGCAGACATCTTCGATCAAGAAACTAGTCTCCAAGTTTTCATAACAGAAAGCCAACATGGAGCACAGAGCAAACAGAGGCTACCGCCTGGTTGTTATTATTGCCATGTAAAGATATAAATACACAGAATAATCATGGTAGACATTCTGTCCATCGAGAGCTTTTGAATTTGATAGATAAAAAGTATATGAATATAAATCTAGATCAACTCTATCCATTCCTTCATATTGTACAACAATAGCATTTACTTACAACAAACCAACCCAGCTGGCCAAAAAATGGGACAATAAATCATACAATACTGTATATAAGGAATTGGCTTCCAGAAAATATTGGCGCCAGGTGCACCTTCCAAAGGAGGCTGGTAAGGCGGTCATGAAGAGATCTTCAAGACTTACGGGATAAGAGCGGTTCCAACTGTGGGTCAGTTTCGGTAGAGGATATTGACTGGCCCTGATAGCCCGACTCCAGCTCGGGAATTGACAGGCCCTCTCCATGTTGTCTGAGTAGTCTCTGCAGCAAACTTGGCTTCTCTTGGGGAGAAGGATCAGCTGTAGTCTTGGATGTTTCCTTTATGGTTTGTACATGTTGGAGGCAGACTTGAACAGCATCATGGACCCTCACGAAGCACCAATCCTTGCCGATTAGGTCCACCAGTCCTGATTTCGATAGGGTGAGAAGGACGTCTCTATTCGGGTTGGAAATAGCTAGCTGCATGCATGTTAAAAGGATGAAGACTTGTAAGAATCTTTTCCTTGATTTCCAGGGAAATTCAGGCATCGTTCTCCCACGTGACATCAAACGACCAGAAAGTTCATTTCAGAAAGAGAAATGTACCTGGATGTCCCGCGATGTGTACTCGTGATACAAATCTTTTAGAGCTTGTACAGCACTTGAATCAACGTATGTCACCGCTGCGATGAACACAACACTTGCTTCGAAACATAATTCGGCAACGAAAGCATAAAGTGATGAAGACAAACTTGATCGTATCGAGAAGACTTACGTGCCATCTCTAGTATCACAAAGTAGACCCTATCAACTTCTGGACCTCGTCTTGTTGATCTATCAACTTCAAGTTCATATTCCCTGAGCCTGTAATGGTATTAATTATCAGATCTAACCTTCTTAATTCAAAGTGGGCTCAGACTATTAAATGGAAGCATTCTATTCTTCTCAACGTCAATATAGATGAGACGCTCACCGATCTTTTATGTAGCTGATGTTTGCGAAATATATAGGGGCATCAATCCGAACGATGACGATCCCGTTGTACGTATACGCGTCTGGGTATTGCTCCTTGTTCCTATACACAGTAGTCCCAGGAAGTCGACCCAAGACAGCTGCAATATGTTCCAGATATTTTGGACTTGGTAACTATTGCGAGGTAGAAATTAGAAGATAACAGTTCATTATCGTGCTTGATACGGTAAAGTTCATTTACATAAAAACAGAGAATAAAAATAAAAAAGAAGAAGAAGAAAGAAAGAGATATAGATGACTACACGATCCGGTTAAGTTCATTTATATAATGATTGAAAGTGACAAGACGTACCAATATGTGGATTAGCTGATTCATGGATGACAAAAGCTAATGAAACACCAACCTGCAACAAGAAGGACAAAAGAAGTAACAGATTATGACATTGAGCTATGGTGCTCGTGCTCAATTAAGCAGAGGTAATTTTATGTTCTCCATATGAAATTAATGATCATTTCCTTGATGAAATGGTGGCATATTTTCAATACTGTCATATCTCAGCAAGTAGCTTCAGAATTTCATATACCCCAGGTAGCTAAATATGTAGGACATGAAAATTATTGACTAAAAACCCAGACTTTCTTTTGGCATAACATACTGCAACGAGGACTCACCCCAATAAGCACACCGATCTCAATACCAAGGAACAGGGTTGCGACAAAAGTGATTGTCCAGAGGAGAAAATCTTTCTTATCTACACGCCATAAAAATATAGCTTCATCATAATCCACCTGAATGATAACCATCAAAAAGAAAGAGCTTGAATTAAGTCATCAAACAGTACAAGATCAGCCCCAATTCTCCAAATCCTATTACCAAATTAAGCAAAAAAATCAGGTACTTTTTGGTTCGGGTTGGCATGTATTGTGATTAATTAAAGCTATTTTATGATTAAAAACTGACTACCACTTTAATTTTCAGAAAAGGCTATTTGCAAAATAAACTTTGATTCCTAAATATATGAACTCCCAGAAATACCCTTCATGCTCATTGCCCTTACATTTCTATATAAACAGCTTTGTAACGTAAAACATCTTTACAATAAAATTGTAAAACTGATCCTCACCAGACCGATGACAGCAGAAATCACAATGGCAGCCAGAGCACACTGCAAAATGACAGAGTAGCAATACATTGTCAGAACTCTACATAAAAGTTCCATGAAAGTCAGTTCCGAATTTTTGAATAAACAATAAGGATCCACAATCCCAAACTGCATTCCTTAAGACCACAGATAAAGAAAGGAAAGCAGGCTCAAAATTTTGGTGCGGGTAGCCAATTGACTAACATTCATGACATGAATACCAAAAAAAAAAAAAAAAGATACCGTACCAGAGGTATATATTCAAATAATGGAGTCATGAACAAAAGTGCACAGCCCATTATGATTCCTGTTACAATCCCTGATACGCCAGTCTTTGCACCACTCTCATGATTTACAGCTGACCTAGAAAAAGAGCCTGGAAACACATTCTGACACAATGTAATAGGCATAACCAGAATGTGTACGGGGAATGAAAGAAATGGAAAAAGAGCAAGAATCGCCAAGATCCCGCACCTGTTGTGGGGTATGCTGAAAAAAATGCACCACAAACATTGGCAACACCAAGGCCAAAGAGCTGCTCAAAAGAAAGAAGATTTCGAAATCATCTTTTCCGAAAGCAAGTAACTATTCCAAACTCCGAAGAAGATGGAAGAGGAACCAATTTTAGGATCCTTGTAAAGCTTAAACGGGCCTTTTTCCTAACATTTAAAATATTCAATTATATTATTTGCCAAGTAATCTATTTCTATTTCAATAAATATAAGAATTTTCTTTGTAACCATGTTAGAAGCTCATTAATGAAATTTTAGGGGCTAGTTAGTGAGTCAGACTCCATATCCCTGTAGACATTTTCCAATTTTTACTTCCTCCATAATGAACTTACCTCTTGATTTGAATCCAGCTCGTAACCATTCTTAGCAGCTAATGCTTTGGCAATTCCAACAGATTCCTGAAGTGCAAATCAACCATGGTTGAAATGTTTATTGACATAAAAGTAGAAACTAGTCAAGCATGTTCTTCTTGACAAACGTAAATTCTCACCAAGATAGCCACGCCAGTAATGAGAAGTGCAGTTGGGATCAGTGATTTTACATAACCAAATTCTTTCGGTATAGAAAATGTTGGGAGGCCTTGCGGTATATCTCCAACCTGAACCAAGATGAAACATTAGTTAATAGCTGTTACTTTGAAACAGGAGTAAAACCACGTGATATATTAAAGAACCCTCATAATAGATTAAAGAGACAAAAGAATCTGGTAAAATTAATCCTAGGAGCATTAGGTGTTTATCCAATTCCATTCCTTTCATCTAAAAAATAATAAAATCCTCAGGCACACTTCCACAGCACTCTTACCAATGATATAGACGAAGGGTTGAATATTTTCACAAAAGTCGTGCCTACAACTACAGCAGTGAGAGGTCCGGCAGCACGAAGAAACCGCAGGTACTTCCTTGTTTTTCCCTGAGCACAAAATTAAGAATATTAAACAGACTCCATGGAAAAGTAGGGAAAGCTGAGAGAAAAGGAAAAGACCATACCAAGTGTTTCATAACAAGAAGGATTGCAAGAATGACAGAACCCATCACAAATGGGGGCCATGAAAACTACAAAAGGAAAAGACCACCTGTGGTTAAAAAGGAATTTGATAAGTGTAAATGTGAGGCAGATAACAATAGACATCGATCTTCTTGTGTTTGCAGCTAGTTGTAAACATCATCAGAGCCTCTTATACTGTAAAAGAATAACATGGCGAGATATATAGAGGTCGTTTGATTAATATAACATCTGCATGATACCCTAGGCAAACATAAGGAGTGCCTGCCAAGAGGAATGATGCAAAAATGGCAATAAGGCATTGAGAGATGTTGGAAGTCACATTAAGGTGGACTTGACACTATAGGAAAGTCAAACCAAAAAAGAAAAAATGTGGATATGCCACTTGCAACAAAGAATTACCCCGTCAATTCCAGATATTATGCTCTTAATCAAGGGCACTATCTTGCTACTACGAACGATGCTGTAACCCAAGAAATACTTCGCTTGAGACAAGCCAATCACAATGGCAGAAGCAGTTGTAAAGCCAGAAATTACAGAGTGGCTGATGAAACGCATAATCCATCCAAGCCTGCAAAGCACAATGAACATGCAGTCAAATTGCGCATACCAATGTTATCACTAAGGCACATGAACATGCAGTCATTTCAGCAAATACTTGTGCACGCACAATATGCCCAATTCTGCGAATCCTGCGTTCTGGAACCATTACCAAAAAGGAAGGCAGTAAGTACCTCAAGAGTCCCATTATGCATTCCAAGATTCCAACCATAAGAGCCAGCAATATGGCAAGTTCAGTATATAACGCATCAGATGAGTCAACAATCCCTCCTAAGACATTTGAAACTAGAAGCGAGACCAATGCTACTGGTCCTACTGCAAGCTGGCGGGATGATCCAAAAATGGCATACACAAATACGGGTACAAAACCAGAGTCTGTTCCAGAGAACCTCATATAATGTTAGAGACAAAAAGTGAAG
This sequence comes from Punica granatum, assembly GCF_007655135.1. Classification (NCBI taxonomy): domain Eukaryota; kingdom Viridiplantae; phylum Streptophyta; class Magnoliopsida; order Myrtales; family Lythraceae; genus Punica; species Punica granatum. The sequence continues at coordinate 31,615,722 of NC_045128.1, forward strand.
AATAGATTTTGTACATAAGTTTTGAAAAAGAAAATGAAAAACACATGGTGCCAGATATAACTAAACTAAGACTATGAACACTTACAGAAACATGTATGTAGACTAAATGGTGGCAAAACGTAATGCAAGTGCAGCAGACTTACAAAGCCCATATATTGGTTCCAGCCCAGCTAGTTTCGCATATGACATTGCCTGGTCATCCACCAAAAAAAGGGGGGTCACGACCATTTCCATAACTTGAAAAAGTGATTAAACGTCATAAAAGACTTCCAATCTCAACACACTTGCATATTGCAAAACAGAGCAATTTCAAAAGGATAAATATATATAGATATATATATATATATATAATAGGAATTTCAGAAAATCTGGCGAAGAACCAAAGTTTCAAATTTGATATTAGTTGACTCGGTATTTCTCCATTCACTCCCATCCAATCAAAAGGATTTGGAGGTTGGAATTTTACGCATGGGAATAAAAGAGAAAATAACAAATCGTAACGCAGGTCAAACTTATCACAGTAATCCACATGACCGGAGCCACTTAATAACCAAGAAAAGAAACAAAGTCCAATCCCTGCTCCGTAAGTGGCACAAATAGATCGATCTAAGCGACAGATGTGGCAATATGCCAGACAAGTCAAATGGGTGGTGGCCTGTTGCATTTACTCAATCGCAGTAAAACCAATCAGCATAAGAGAAATGACAAGAGGCAGCTTCTTCGCCACGCCAGTGGACATGACTAGACGTGAGGGCCATGAAAAGTCCAAATCTTGCGTTGCCTCCCTTGAAAATGAAATCAACCTAACTGTGAAAACTTGACTAGTTGATTTAACCACGATAACCCAGAAGCAGCACATGGACACCAAACGAGCCTGTGCCGTCGCATCTACTTCAAGCGGGAAAGGTCAAAATTTTATTTGGCTTCGTGCAGAGCAGAGTATTGGGTTCGTACAGTAACCGTGACGGGGGATGGAACAGAGACTACCCTGCGAACGGATTTCAGGGGAGGAAACTGGGGATGGATTGTGATTGGAAAAGCAAACTCAAGAGCTTGTGTCAAAATGGAGAAGCTCGACGAAGGCTAAGCTTGATACTCATCAGACCAAGGCCGTAAAAAGCGTCAATCTCGGCTTCACTGATGGGCCAAAACAATGGGAGCGTTTCCAATAACAACCAAAAAGTTTCAAAAACGAGAAAGAAAGAGAGAGATAGTGTTCTCATCTGAACGCTGAAACTCTGCGCGTGGAGGAATTGGAGAATCACCTGAGGTACGAGCATCACGCCGACGGTGAGGCCGGCCAAGAGATCGATCTGGAGGTACTCGCGCCACTTGTAGGTCCGGATCCAGCGGGAGCAGGGCAGGAAGGTCTCCACCCAATCCAGCCACGTCATTTTCTTTAGCTTCGACTTCCATCTCAGGAACAGGCCGCCGCCGCCGCCCGACGAGGACGACGAGGACGGCGCCGACGCGCTGGGGTGCTGGAGCGGGATGATTTTCACGGGGCGGGAGGAGGGCATGGTGGTGGAGGAAGCAGAGGGGTAGGAGGAGGAGACGGAGTCAGCGGCAGCAGCGATGGAGGCAAGGTCGCGGGAGCTAGAGGAGGCGTACGAAGTTATCTCCATGAGGACCACCGCCCGTCGTGGTGGTGCATTTGGACACACCCCGTACGGTCGAATACGATGCGACCCGCCTCTCTCTCTCTCTCTGTGTCTCGACCTGTGTCTATTTGGCAGGTGGGGTTTTATGGCGAGTTTTCCCGGGAAAATTGGGCTGAGTAACAGAAGGAGGCTGCTCACTAATCAGAATAATTACTCGGTCAAAAAAATGATCCCGAATCATTACTCGTTTCTAGGTTCGACCCTCGCTGGTAAAAAAATTTTACGGGCCGTCTGGATTCAGAGTTAAAGTTACTTTGATTTTGATTTTAATTTTGATTGTTGTAAAGGACAAATGAAATGTAGTTATAAATTTGACTTGGGAAACGTGTATTTTTATTGTATAGTGTGTTGAGTTAAAGTTAAAATTAAAATCAAATTCTTTGAAAACAAACACGGCTTTATATTCCTTTCCTTTTTCTATGTAGGATATAATGCAGTAGCACACAATCTTATTTGTCAATAAAAAAAGTGCAAGTTCAATATGCATAGTGCATCCCATTATTAGTTATTTTATTCTACGGGTGTCATGAACCTTTTTTGTAATAAAAAAAATTAACAACCTCTCTTAAAATTGAAAAAATAAAATCATTATCAAAATTTTCTTTTAACTATTAAAGATGCGGTCGAAATTGACAAGGAAGGGTGAGAGAGTTCAAAAACTGTATTTTTCATGGAAGACAATGAAATTAGTACTAGTTAATTTCACTTTTTCCTCGATTTCACTTTACATTTGATTCTACGACGTGTTTGAGTAGGGAAAACGGCTTGTCTTGCACGTAGTCAAACCGGACTTGAAATGATTGTATCGAAATTAAATCATTGTTTCCTACTAAAATGTGAATTTGTCAAGAAGAGCACAATCATCAAGAGCTCCATAAAGAAGTAAAAGGCCAATAATTGAACAACCTCGATGAACGAATAATTCCTTATTTAGTAAATATTTTAATCTGGATGAATGAATTATATCAAGAGACGGGAGAAAATGGTGGTGATCTGATGTATGTGGACGTGATGCTGTCCGCATTCGTCCAAGTCGAGCTTTTAACGGACGACGGGCGGCTTCGACTCGTCCACGCTGTCATTCGCTGTCACGTGCGTCTAGTCAATGCTAATGGAGCTATTGGTTAGGCCAAATTTGAAATTGGGTCCCTAAAGTTTTCATAGCGTCTCAAATTGCCCCTTATTGTTTTAATTATCTCAATATAATTTATATTTACGTTTGAGCCATGAATACGGTCAATCGCCATTACAACGATTGCAATCTTAGTAAGAATATAGGCTGTCCATTTGTCTTTTTCACTGAAAAGAATCTCGTAGCGTATCTGAAAAATACCTTGAGTTGGTTCGTTGCGATAATTATGCTGTCATTAGAAAAAAAATTCATGCCAGTGAGAATTGATTCTCATTGTCCAAGAGTTAAAAGAGAACCCTCAAATTAGGGAGAAAATGCCAATTTTGCTTTTCCTTTTATAAGAAAGCCACTACATGTGTATATTAATGTACAGTACAAAAGTGTGGCCCCGTGATTTCAATATGAAGTTGGAAGTGTCCCATCTGATCCTGTCCTAATGTTGAGAAGACTGATCCACTTGTTACGATGGGATGTTATTAATTTCGAAAATTTTACGATTTATGTAATTATTCATGAAGCTTTCATGACAATAGGATTGGTAATGGGTTCACTCCTAAATGATGATCCAACCGTCGTGAATACTTCATGAAATGTAGACGCAGGTGCAGATGCAATTTTTTTCTCATATATTATGATCACGTCTGACGTGGCTGAAAATTTATATCATATCTACTTCTCTTACTTGAGCACCGACCCCTTCTTATATTCAATTTCAGCACTCGCTTTTAACACTTTCTCATCACGAAGCCTTAATGCACGGATAGCTAAAGATGAAAAGACAATCCTTGTCTACATAAGTATAAAGGAATATTGCTCGATAGTCGGTGATCCGTCAATAAGAGGGGATGACGAGGATTCCTGGCTTAAGGATCCAGAAAAGGAGGGTTCCTGGAAACATCGGTAAAATATATACTCGAACAACTATTCGGATGGTCCAAGACCCCTGCCTCGGCATCTTGGCCACAAACCTCACGGAGTGATGCATTGATGCATTAAGACCAGACATCAAAAGATGAGGCTAACTGTTGTACCGAACTTTCACAATAAAAAACACCAGCGAATCCCGATTTCAACTGAGAATTGCCGAGGAAGTTGCTGTGGGGGACCAACTTAGGGGTTAATGGACAACATTAAATAATAAAAGAACACTATTGAATTTTTATTGAGTTTAAGCTCATTTTCACTGAAAAACTCAAGCTCATAAGTGATGATACCCAAATATCATATAAACCTATGGATATTCATTTATTTTTTTCATGTGACCAGTTTATATATGGCGAATCTCAGCTCCGAGTCATTATGCTGGCTTTGAATAAGGCAACAACTTCCCGAGCAATAAAACCGTAACTAGATCACGGAGCTAACCTATATCCAACCTCATCTAAATTACCACAGAGAACAAAGGACAGCATTCACATGCAAAGAACATCTCAAAAAATTATCTACAGAAAATGTAGGTGCTTTCTTTGATATATATTGAAGAGGTGAGACGTTTGCGTACATGACATATCATACTTCTAATGATATATTAGCAGTCCTCTTTTTTTTTTTCCCTAGTTTCCTGCCGGAGACTCAATCCATTCAGATCAAGCTAATCGATCAGGATCCAATAGGGTATCACCCCTTGCCTGTTTAAACTTGGTCAAAGGATGAAATAGCAAATTTGTCATAATAATGGTTAGTGGAATACCTAAGCGTGAGCATGAGCATGCTCGGGCTTGTGGGAGAACTCATAATCAAGGTGGACAAAAGCACGCTCGATCTCAGGCAGGAGCTCAAGTTTCTCCTGCAAGTGCTCTCCAATGTCATGGGCCTCCTGCAGGGGCATATCTGCTGGCAGGACGATGTCAACCTCGACAAAGTAGTGGGACCCAAAAGTGTATGCTCGGACAGTGTCAATGTGCCTTATGGCCTTGTGATGGTTCCAGCACAGGTAAGTGAGCTTCTGCAGGTACTCAGGAGCGGCCGATTTCCCCACCAAGGAATTCACATTCTCCAAGACAGTAAGGGACCAGGTCCGGATCGTGTATAGTGCGAGCTGCAATCAATACAACAGTTCTCATAAGTAGGAGAAACTTCCGTTTTTCTTGGTTGAAGACCCCCCCAAAAATCAGATTTAGAACTGAAACTGCATAGAGATAATAACACTCGAGAGTTGAGAAGATGTCTCTTCACCGAGTTATATTGTATAAATTAAATGCAGTTGTCCCGCTATGATTGGATTGTGTGACTCAACCAGAGTTGCAATTATGGGAAGACAGGCTAATTCAGCGTTCAAAGCATTAGCTTCAATTATAAATTCTCAACCTCGCCAGAATTTGGAATTTTAAACTAATGCTTTGCAATTGTTTCAAAGTTTTATGCCCATAAAGAGAACAAGTTTAAGGAGAATTCAACTGTCATTGTAAGTGTCTGATCCATATAACGTCCCAAAAATTCCACATCATGTAAATACGACCACACAAACTCATGAGCCTATTTGTCACCTCACATTACTCATGTACACACCATAACAACTCAATTAGATTGATAAGAATCTTTCATTCCACCGAAACACCTAACTATTTGGCACACAATCTGTATCACTATTGTGCAAGGCAAATGATGCAGATGCATGTCCTTCCATGTCGCACTATCTTCACTCTAAGAATGAACACATGTGAACATTTGTGGAAAGAGAGAGAGAGAGAGAGAGAGAGAGAGAGAGAGAGAGAGTTTTCACATACGATAATAGCTCCAACAGGATCCATCCAGTCATCAAAATAATTAGCCAGCAGAGCAGCAACGAGACCAATGATGTTGGTGACAACATCAAAGAAATGATCCTGAGCATAAGCCTTGACAATCTCATTCGCGAAGGACCGGCAGTAGAGAACCAGGAGAAATTTAACTAGAGTCACAGACAGCATGATGCCAACAAGCCATCGTTCTTGCTCTTTGTTCAGACTAAATTCAGCATCCTAAAGGACAAGAAAGAATCAAATAAGAAAGCTCAGGCATTGCCACGTTGGCAAATTCAGATAAGTGACACGAATTAAAAAGAAAAAATTAGAAAGAACAAAGTCAATTTCATCATAAAGGTAACTTCTACGTACATCAGATAATAGCTGGCGCATTGACTCCAAGATGATTTGCAGTCCCAAAGTTGCCATGACAGAGGCAAAAACAAGAATTCCCTGTGAAGCATTTTAAACTTCAATATCAGTATTACGAAACACTTTCTGATTAACACAAACAAAAGGGTCACAACTCTAGCCGTACTGCCTCTATGTTAACAACAATGACATCCTGAGGAAAGAACATTTTACCATGCGCTGTGAGTCTAACACTTCCTACAACATTTTGGTAAAATAGCAAAAAATTAAAATCGAACTAAGAAGTCATAAGGCGTGTGACTATGGAGCAGCACTAGAAAGGTTTGTTCTATTTTCCGAAGAATTATATGTTGAGTTGCATAAACAAACACAACACAATGCCGCTATTTTGGGTAAGACATACCAGTGGCTGCATACGTTTTTTTCCTATGGGATACTGATAGGGGTTTGGGGTCTGCATTGAGAATGCAGTAAACCACAGGATGAAGCCAGACAGAAGATCAAGAAGTGAGTCCAGTGTTGATGCAATGATGGCTAATGATCCACTCCTGATGGACGCATAAACTTTGGCAGCAAAAAGAACCATATTTGCAATATTTGATATCCTAATAGCAAAAGTTTCACTGTTTGCCAACTTCTCTCGTTCCTCCTGTAAAAAAAGAGAAATTCCCTTCAGTCCAGGACATGATAAGTCAGGCACTTCCACATCATCAAATGATGCCAGACTTAATTGGCAGAATGGAGCATCAATAGCACAACATCACCTTTGACATTCCAGGAATAAAACCACGCTCCGTCAAAGCGTCCATTTCATTAAAACCTTCAAGCATTTCTACCTGCTGTTGATAATACTCAGCCACTGTATCTTCAGGACCTATGAGACATCAAACATAACCAGATCAGCTTCTTGAAAATTATTTTCCTGTAACTCGTAGGTAAAATAATTGACAACAGCATAATCAACAAGGTTCTTCATCTCCTTTAACTCGTAACGTAAATGGTAAGGATGATCCATAGAATTAGATCAAGTTAGACAAGATGGGTCAATCATTGCACTCTAATATTTATCCTCCCATAATCCTTGATGTAAAATAAAATTGACAGCTACGATTGGCTAAAGATAGCAACCAGGTCAATTATTTGACTCTGATATTAACCCTCATGTACTCCTGGAGGGCTGAGAGACGACCTTTGTTAGAAAGGCAGATGGAAGCTCTGTTTATACATCAGAAACAAAGCATACACGAAGCAGAGGTACAAACAGGAAACTCATTAGCAATAACAGTGATTTAAGGAAAGCTGGAATACTTCTCCATATCTGTACTTTCCTTTTTGCAAGAATTTGGATACCTACCAAATACTACCTGTCTCACTTATAATTCATCGCCAGACTTACAATCCACCGCTAAGCGTATAAAACCATTCTCCAATATGATTACAAACTTACTACTGATATTTTGACGAAGGCAATGAAAAAGTGAAATCTCGAATTTGATGCCAACCCATGCTCAAATAGAAGAACAGCAACAAACAAGAATGATTGCAGAAAGCAACCAAGGCTACTTAACCTCGTACGACCTTTGAATAAACTTGATGTGTTCGAAATGAGAGAGGAAAAGTGCCAGTTCGAGGGAAAGCAAACTGAAGCCGAGAGAGTTATAAGGGAGCTTATAAACAAACATAGAAAGAATAACGATGAAAAACCAAAGGAACAAAAGAATGGCTCTCATTTAAAGCAAATCCAAAAACAGAATATTTCCGCTTAGGATAAAGCTAAAACAATTGCAGAAAAAAGCAAGCAAAACAGACCACTGCCGCAGCATCATTCAGTCCCTAAACGCTTCTGATACAGACTATGGAAAGGACTCTACCGGCCTATGTTCCAAAGGCGCAGCGTACATTAGGCAAAAAGGCCAATAACCAATGGAGCAGCATGAAGCGTACAATTAGATGCTCCTACGCTCGGACAACATCGCTCGACAAGTCAAATATAAGTATCGCAGCATCCAGAGCTTCAGTAACGATAGGTCGATCGGTCATCCAAGCGAACCGGATTCTCAGTAACTCCATGTATTAACAAGCACAAACGCACTGCCAAGAAATTATGCACAGAGAAAGCGAGAGCAAGAGCGAGAGACACAGAGAGAGATACCTAAAACGCCAAGGCAATAGTCGTGGAGTCCGCGGGGCTGCTTCATCTGCTGGTGCTCCGTCGACAAGTTGAAGCCGTCGAAGTTCAGCCGCCAGGAGTGCTCGGCACTGGCCGGCTGAGACAGCAGCTGCATCTCTTCGTCGCGGTTTCCGGCCACCGGCTCCACCATTTTCTCAGTCACTCCGCAGGGAAGGAGAAACAAACTGGGAAGAGAGAAGTGTATGGGGGAAAGTAAAGAGTTCGCTCAGAAGAAGGTTTTCACACGAGAGCGTCGGATGGGGTCACTAGCCGTAAATTTAGTAGGGAGAGAGAGGCATTTTGGGGAATCCGGAGTGCGGTCGGTATGGCCACTGTGACCTGATTCTCTCGAGCCCCCAAAAGGAAGGAAAGCGATTGGATCACTTGTATGAACCCGGTGCATGCACCTTTTTGTAATGAGCCCGCACAACTCTCCCGTGGGGGTACATGCGCCGGGTGTATAATGGTAATATCCTGTTGAAGTGTGAGAAGAGGTATCCCAAGGATCTCTATATACGCGCGTAGTGACACGCTCCATCTCATTGGGTGCTTAGATATCGTGGCAGGATTAACCAGAAAATTTTGTTGGATTTTCGTTTCTTTTTCTTTTTCAATGGAGAATATCCATATTCAAGTTCGTGATCGTGAACCGTCCGGAATTGCGGATCAGATTTTTCTTCCCTTTCCTCCAAAATACAGAAATGTTAATTTCACTTCCAGTGCCATACGAAAATGAAAGTACTAAGATGTATACGAATTGACGGTAATATCGTTTTACATTCATATTCATAAAGAATCTATATATAGTGACATTTTAATAAAAAGTGAAATTTCGAGGAAGTGGTGTCTACCTTATCGGATACACTTGGAAGATGACCGGTTGTATATCCAATTCCTGTAAAGTATCAAATAATTTTCGTAACAAATAATGGAAATTATTGCTAAATAAATAGATTTCTTTATTTATTGATAGAATTTAGGAGGAATAATATTATTACTATGGTTAGTTATAACTGAAAAAATACTCGTTCTATGTATAGAATAGTTACAACGTAGATTAAAGTGTGACATAATGTATATAAAGAAAAGGACGGTAAACATAGGTTTTGGCCTGAACTAGTTTTTACTAATGAAAATCAATTAGTTATATCGATTATAAAGTAAAAGAAAAGAAAATTTAAAAATGGATGGTCTGTCAAAAGGGGAGGAGCACAAAGAGAGAAGCGGGTGAAGTAAGTGATGGAGAGTAATAGAATTAAATTGGTAATTGGGCATATAATTATATGATGATAGTACTGATGGATAGAATTATTCTGGCGCTTAATCATGAATCCGTCTGTTGCAATTTAATTTCGTGCCGATAAACCTTTCTTCATCCTCTCCTAACTCTGTTGTGTGGCTGCTTCTCACAATCCCGAAGGCCGAATGGGACAACTCTCGATTCTCAAAGATCTTTTTCATTTCTCCACCCAATTTGTTTTTAATTTTATTCTTATGTTGTTTTTCCTGGGTAACCCAAGAATTGACTCGTGAAAACCAGTACTCGTAAGGGTCGGTCATTTTCTTAATTTTCAATTTCGGTTCTTGATTATGGGTTTTTAAATTTTTGAACTGTTCAAAGTGTTGTCTCAAAATTTTATCCGGAAACGGACCCAGCGATCACCCTCAGGCTTTGTTTGGATAGCATCTTATAAAAAGGTTATGGAGTGGTGGGCTGGGTTATGGACGAATGGGATTGAATGAGTTATAGAGGGGTTTTTTAATTCCCCATAATTTATGTTTGAATAAACTTTATTAAAGGGTGGGATGAGATAGTGTGAAAATTTTAAAAAGATCTTGACCATTGATTATTTATTATAATATTATTTTAATAGTTAATCTTTTTATCCCTCCTTCACCTTAAATTGATGTGAATAAAATATAAGGATTATAAACTATTATAATGGGTTTAATTATCCCTCCTTAACCATCCCCTTTTAAAAATTTTAAAAGCCAAATATGAATTATTACAACCCACCCCCTTTCATAGCCCTTCAATCCGGGCAAGTACTTACATCTTGTTTCGATAAAAGGTTACTGAGTTTTATGGAAGGATTAAAATAATTCATATTTGGCAATTAAAAGATAGAGAATTATGAAGAGTTATAGTGAGATTACTTAACTATCCATAATGCATCAAATTTATATTTTTATTCAATCAATTTGAAGTGATATGAATGGATATGTGGTCAAAAATCATTTTTAATCCTTATCTTTTCACAAAATTGTAATATTATCCTTTCTATCCATATTACATTCGCCACTCATATATATGCACCTAGATGTATGTATACATATATTAGATATTATAAATCCTTTTCTTTTGTCTATACACTCCTATATTACGTGTGTGTATATATATATAGTCTAAACTCTATGTCTACCTCTATTTACCTTGATTTTCACACACATATATACATATGATTATATATATATATTCATTACACATTTACACGACATATATTATATATACCTACATCTATATATTATAAATATTATAAAATTTATTATTTATCTTTATTTGAATATTATATTAAATAAATAATATATCTATATTATTTTATCCCATCCTTTCTTCATATTATTCAAATATGAATTAGGAAGGATTAAGAGAATCCTTTCGAAACCCACCACAGCTCATCCTTTTTTCGTAAACGATCCTATCCCGTTATCCAAACAAAATGATGGAGCTAACTCTGCTGGCACTTACGTGTGGACTTCAGACGACACGTGTACATTGACGATTACGCGACGCGACTGGTGGGGAGAGTGATTTGACGTGGATTTGTGCGGCGGTGTCCCGATCCTGTGGACCAGTTTAGGCCAAGTCCCAATCCTCCTGACGCAAGCTACTAAGGAGAATTATTATCCTATCCTCGATTGTACCGTAGAGAAGAACCTACGTGGTTCAACGCCGTTCGATGAGACATGGCACGTTCGCGGAGATAGTGAACTTGCCCGTATGGGATGAGGTCTCTCTCGCTGGATGAGTCAAGCTAAGGAAGGAGGGAAAGATATGCTGCGTGGGGCCCAGGGACGGGTGGACTGCTGTCTGCTCCAGTGGGCCTTGTGGGCCCGGTGGCTGCTGATACTTTTGCATTTCTTTTTTTTTCGATTACAAAAGAGATTATTGAATTTAGTACATTGAAATTAAAATTTTAAATATTTAATAAAAGAGCACGGATAGTTCCATTGGATATCAATTTTGAAACTTTTTGATCACCATGCGAGATGTGCACTACTGTACTATTCTCTTTTCGATGCATTTCCTTCCTTTTTTTTTTTATGCCAGCGACGGGATCCCCTCAGTCCCACGACATGACTCGGGCCCATCTTCTTCAATAAACGGGGAGTGGGGGTAGGTACTCGCGGACTAAGTTTGACGACAAATTCATGTTAGTCGTGCAACATAATTTTGAGATGTAGACACTACTAAGAAAATGAAGCTGCACTTTGCGCGGATTTGATTGGTTGTCTTAAATGCATGTATGGTCATGTTCTGGTTGATGACGACGGCAAGAAACAAGATCGTGCTGGAATAATAAATTTGGTCTTTGCAAGACGTGATGGTGGGCAGAGCACACAAAAGGGTAGGTTTGTAGTTGGCCAGCTGAAACCAAGAATTTATCTTTAGCCTTATTTTTGGATATAAGGGAATTGGACGAAAAGGGAAGGAGGGAAGCAAAGAGAGTGTATGGCATTTTACCAGAACGTTCACACGTGAAAATACTTTTTTTTTTTTTTATAACTTCTTCTATTTTTTTAATTAACTCGTGAATTTTCCTTTAAAATGTGAAACACAGAAATTATCAAAAGAGAAAAAGGAGTAAGGAATAGGTGGCTGTGCCGTGCCGACACCTTCTTTTAGAAGGGCTGGAAAGAGAAAGACACGTTTCTAATTCTATATAATAAGGGTCAAAAGGAAAAAGAGAGACAATTATATTTTGCAACTTCATCACGCGCGGTAAGAATCGAGCTCAAAACTGTTCTAATTCGGACAATAATTTTATAACGTTTAACTGCATTTTCTTTCTCTAGAGATGCTCTGTTCTTTTGCGAGGGAGTAAGAGGCTTATTACGTCTAAGAAATGCAAATAAAAATAAAAAAGGAAAGTGAGACAAAAAATAAAATTTTTTTTGGGTGATAAATAAAAGATTTGTCTTCTGACGTATGATAAAGTTATATATATATATATATATGATATCCATCAACAATTTGTATTGGCAAAATACTTCGCTAGATTCCCTTTGTTGGAATGTCATCCCCTCCATTCATTCGCGGGACCCATGCGAGGCCATGCGCGATGGACGATTATAATTCCTATATCATCTAATACTGGGGTCATGATAGACTTTCCGCAATTATTAAGGGTGGAATAATTCGAAACCGTTCAAAAATTGATTTGCAGATCTTAATGTCCAGAGGCAACTTCTGAAAGCAGCATTGAAAATGTCTGATGTGACCTTGTGGACTTGTTGATTCTGTGTGGGATTCAAAGGTGCATGTCGGGTTCTGTCTTTTCTTTTCAATGAAATATAGAAACGGAATGATTCTCAGCAAACATTAATTGAATTCCCGGGCCCAAATTCTCTTGCAGATTGAGGGAATTCAAGAAATCAAAACAGATTCCTGGCATCCCATTTCATCGGTGATGCATTGAGTCAATCGCTGGTTGACGGACCCATAAATTATATTTCGTTACTCTGAGCCATCTAGCCAGTTAAAAAAGGAGCATCCAGCAATTAACTTATTCAACTACTGACTTGATTCACCCAGCTCGTGTAAAATTGTGCAGAGACAAGAGAATTCATTTTAATGGGCTCGTGGGTCTCGTACTTTAAAGTTGACATATTCCACCGTCATTTTGTTATGACCTACCATAATATTTTAAAATTTAATGAGTCTTAACTAATTCAATTTGAGCCGGATCAATTCACTAAAAGATAAGCTGTCCTAATCAAGAATTTTTACTATTAATAAGACTCGAATTTAAGATTTTTCTTAAAGGAAAATACGTGCTGAACGGCTTGATCAACTGTTGGTTGGTTCATATTCAGCCGTCTTTGAGAAGCATAGTTTTTACCAAAAGCAAAAGGGCCATTGCATCACTTCTGCTGCATAAACTTACATACACTACTTTGTACATGTTTTGCAGGCCAAGCCTTAGACCGAGTCCGAGAGAAATCATGGGCCACAGCAAGAGCAACGACAGATACAACAGTGACTAGCTAGGGTGGTCGTGACCATGATCGAGTCTCATGCAGAGTCAGATCGGATGCATAGCACACTTATTTTATTTTTATGTTTTTTCAGAAATTCAGTTTTCTATTCTCGGGTATGCGGCAACACGATGTCCTCGCCGTTCTTGGACCCGCACATGATCAGCTGCATCAGAACGGCGGAAGCCCTAATCCTCCCACTGGGCCTCTCACCCTCCATAATCTGATTCCTTATGTCAGCCGGCCCACTCAAAGCCTGCTGACGATCTCTGGAATGTCCAATTTCCATACCCTCCCTCCCCAGCTCTCTGCTTGAATTATTTGAACATGGTGGAGGTGAAATCTCCTCCTTACTAAGCTCCTCGACCTCCTCCTCGTCTTCCAAAGAATGTACCGGACTAACCTTCCGGCCCTTCTCCTCAGTCTGAGTGGATGCGTTGTTGCTGCCAGTTCTCGCCCCGAGATGTCCCATTGTTTTCGCCATGTAGGTCTTGTTGATGTTGAGGTCGTCCAGGGACGTGAAGGACCGGTTCTTGGACCGCCTGAGGACGTCGGAGAACCGGAGGTGTTCGAGGTCGCCGGAGCTGTTAGTCTCCGAGGAGACAGTGTCAACAGACCGAAAGCTTAGGGACGATTCGAGGAGCCTCGACCCTTTGAGGATGTACTCCTGCCCGTGGCATGGGTATATGAAGTCGTTCTCGGACAGGTCTTGCCACACGTATCCACTCTTGTATGCCCTAAGGCAAGGCAAGAAACATGCGATCCGATAAACTCTCAAAGTTCCTTAACATGCTATGAAATCTCCAGTGTGGTAAATCTGGCATGACATACCTTTTCGAAGACCAAGCATACATATTGGCCATGCCGGCACCACGAAGATGATTCAACCGGTTCATCATATCTGAGGCACAGAGACACATATATCAATAAAACCAAAGCTCGAAAGGAAATGCCGGTGTAACTTAATTTTACCTCTGAGGTAGAGTCCTTCGGGCGACGAGAGCGGGACTTCGATGAAATGCGGGTGTTCGAGGAGGCCGTTTTGGGAGAGGTAGTAAACAACAGCAACTTTCCTCTCCGTCTTGTGCTTATGATTCGACTTAGGCTCAACCCATACCTTAGTCCTCTCAGGACTTGAGTCTTGGTACTTCTTAGGAACCCAGACCTCTGCCTTGTGCCTCGAGTTGATGGACATTATATCGACAAAGGAGTGATCGATTGAATGCGATCAGAGCAGCTTCATCGAAGACGATTCTTGATTAAGATTGTTGGGCCACGAAGAACAGGGTATTATGGAGATAAAATTATGGTGGAAGAGGATAATGCAGAGGAGGGAAGAGAAGAAGTCTGCATATTTATATAGGTAAGCTCATGATCAGGGTAGGTAAATTAGTCCATCACAGACAGGGTGAGGGTGACATTAATTAAAAAATACTGATTAGAGTAATTAGGCTCTTAGATCGTCTTTGACAGTGAAACGTACATCATATTTAATATCGATTACCAAGTGTGGGACGAAAGAAGGCTTTTTGGTTTCGGAAAGAAATTATATAGCACGTACCATATATAACAGTCAATCTAAGAAGTTGGTATGCTGTTAAGAGAAGCTTGGAACTCTACCGAAAAAAAGAGAAGCTTGGAAGACAAATCTAGGTGAAGAAAATAACTTTTATCTACGCTACAACTCTTATTTGTTTTGGTTATAAGAGACCATGCTCTATTATAAAAAAAATAAAAAAATCCAATGTGGCTTGGTTCAAAAGGTTCGGCGTTTGTTCTTATTAAAAAAGATCTTGAATTCGAGTATTGTGAATTGAGAAAATCCATACTTGAGAGTTTTACCCCTTAATGAGCCGACCCAGCTCGACTAGATTAATTGGTGTCTAATTTGATTTTCGGATACTAAGGTGCACACCGAAAAGTTCCTAATGAAAGAATATAGGCAGTTAGACAACGAGATTCAAACCTCAAACATCAAAGTTACCAAACGAAAATGCATACGACTATACTATATTTTTTTTCCTCATAGTTACATGTATATTTTTTTTGGTTATAATGGAGACTTATGACTTAGTACAATAATATAAATAGTAAAACTAAATAGAGGTGCATAAGTTCCATTAACAAGAATCGAACTCGAGATCTCATGATTCCGAGAGGCAGCTTCTATCACTGCGCCAAATACCTGCACTTTACCATATGGGTTGTTAGATCTTGCTGATCTTTCTATGGTTTCCATTCGGCAAAGAAACTGCTCATTCTAATATTTTGGTTACAACAAAAGCTCTTCAACAAACGGACACGAGAATCTCATTAATGAGAACTGAATTCGAAATCTGTTGACAATAGCTCGAAGGAGCTCGGGATTTGTGTGGCATCAAAAGTCTGTGGCACGGCGCCTTATATCACACACGTGTGCATGCATGTCCAGAAGTGCATTAATGATTTGTGATTATAACTAGGTAGGCTCAACAGTTTCTTCCATCACATGAAGAAAATCTTCCTTTGTAATTTTCAACAAGTGTTTCTTGGATTCCACGAAGGGTAATTTGATGATATTTTATCGATTGATCCGTTACTTGATTTTCGGCCTGACAACTTGCCCTAACAACTACCGCGTAATGCATGAATATTTTTATGGCAACTTGCACCGTTCATCACTTCATCAGCAATCATAGTATTTTTCAGAAGATCAAAACGAGGTCCACATGAATGTTCTAGTCCCTCGTTCCCTCGATATATTAGTCTCAGTCAACAACAATTTGCAACATTAAATATTTTCATATTTCGCATTCAGACAGCCATCAGTGCGTGAAGTTAGCGCGCGGGTATGCATCATTACCCGTCTTCCTCTGAATTGCCTAACTAATTATGGTATGAGCGGGTTGAGGTCCTATCCAGAGCAAACAAACATCTAACTCATGAAACATCCGTTTGTGGTCGGTGAATTGTGGAGTTCGGGGAGCACGTGAAAGTATACCCATCCATGGGAGGTATCGATGGATACAGGGCCAATCTGCGTATATGTGGGGCTCACAGGGTATAAAATCCGTATCGATCGATACACGGGAATTCCGGTAACACTTGTTAGGAAGAATTTGGATTGCAGTGGTGATGTAGGGACCAAATGGTCGGGGAAAATAATTTAACTCAAAGAAATACATTAGTATTTGTGATCACTGTGGGTTCACGTGGGGGAGCTCTTGGACAACATTTCCATTTTCAATAAGCAAAGTCCCGTGAAAAGGAATTCAGGATGTATGATCTTCCAACAGGAAAGCCCCTTTTGATGGTTTCCCTAACTTCCAAGGCTACAAAATGGCGAGATATGATATAATTGGCAAAACTGTTCTTCATATGAACCGGTTTTCTCCGTCATATGAAGTTTGGGCTATTAGAAGCATTTCATGGTCAGGTCTGAGCAAATACTCATTCGTAATTTTAGTCAATAAGTTAAGAATATCTTGTGATTTCACCCAGAAAGAACTTTATTCCAGAGACAGGACAAGAACAGAAACCATGTGAAAGGTAAACTAATCAAATTAAGTAAATTGATGGAATAGTTAATTAGAGAACTCGACTTCCAAAGAACTCCCATTCCACTTATATTAAGCAAAATTAGTCTACATCTTGGGACCATTTCAATGAGGGTTTGTGGGTGCCGATGTTGCTGAGTGATGTACCGACAATTTGGAAAGTGATGGCCATTAATTCTTCGGAAGAAACTCAAGCATCTAGAAGCTTAAGAAAAAGTGTCAAAGCACATAAGAAAGTCGATATCGATGCTTCCCAGAAACAAGACGGGTCAAGGAGGATGAAAAGAAACAACGAGAAATCTGTCATTGAGCGAGATGTCGCGGAATAAGCGTTATGGTATACTAGACGGTGAGTCGTGCTTGCCCATGTAATGACGACAGGAACGGTTTCAACCACCTAAGACCTCGTTCAATGATAAGCTAGTTAGGATCCTTCATTAATACCAAATCCTCTTCTTTTTTTACCCTACCAGTCATTCTCGGGTAATCGTACTATACATGCTCACTTTCGAGTTTTACACAACTGCCATATTCCACGAATTACTCCGTTATCTCGAGATATATAGCATGACTTGGACTACTACATACCCGAACTATCTTGGAAGGAGTATTCTACAAGATACCTGACAGTTAAAGATTTTCCAGGACTAGAGTGTGCCAAGAAATGCTTGGCTTACAGGCAATTTACTAGTTGGAGCATCATTGTAGGACATCCTTAACTCTAACTCCATCAAAGTTTTAGTACAAAACCAGCTTAACTACGTTTCTCATCTGTCAAACTCGACGCGTAATCTACCGCCAACGAACCAATTATAATCCGGGTTGTTGTACCAATACAACGAACAGGAAGAAACGTTTCGTGATTCAATCTTGCTTCATTTTGGTTTCGGCGAAATGCGAGATGTCCCTAATGCTTCATCCTTGGGTATAAACAAATCCTAGGAACTACGACAGGTCAACCCAGGAACGAGGTTTCCCTTACCAAGGTAAAAAAGGTTGAAAAAGTCAAAGTCAAAGCGCTACATTTGTATCTGTACCGGAACATGAAAGCAATGATCCAGCGACCAGCATCAGTTTTTGATGTGAACACTGAACATCAAGGGTGAATAAAGAATTAACCTGAATGAACATGAATGAACCACGTTTCGATTCATGGGGTATCAGAATGGATCTCAAAGCAAAGACCATCGGTTTTCATTGAATTAATCTCGGCCGTTTGAATATCTATGTGAAAGGACACTATGGCGATGCACATACCTCACATAATGTTACAAAAAATCATTCAAAAAAATGGAAGAGAGACCTCATATGTGGCTTTGAGTCAGGTTCGGATTCGCAGAACCATCGCCAGGGTTCTTTGGACAGGCTGAGGAAATGTGGCCCTTCTCGCCACACAGATAGCAAGTTCTCCTCCTCATCTTCCCGCTTCCAACAACAGTCGATGCACTACTGTTATTGGCTCCAACATTGTCGTCTGGGTTCTTTGCACTACTATCAACTTTAGCATTGTCGGTAATTGCATCAACTGCCTTGGGTTGCTCTTTCACGTTCTTCTTCGAGATTGCACTTGTCACCTTAACGGACCTCCCACAGAGAACCTTCTGGTCCAACTTTATTGCCATGTTCGTCGAGGCATTATCAGAGAAACCCACGTGAGCGTAACCTCGGAACTCTCCTGTTTCTTTGTCCATGCCGAAGCGAATCGAGGATATGTTGCAGCCTGACAAGAACTTTTTCAGGTCCTCCTCTGTTATGTCCCATGATAAATTCCCGACATAGACCCTGTTGTAGCCTTCCACGACTGGCGGTGCAAAATTGGATGTTTTAGCAGTCGAAGTTTTGTTGGGTCGAGTCGCCTTGTAGGGCTGGATCTTCAGAAAGAGCCCACCCCTGACAAAATTAAAGGTTCTATGAGCATGATGGAAGCACTCTCAATATTAATAATAATTGATCTCGAGCGACTGAAGAGAATACTTCAATTATACTCACATATCTGATCCATCAAGAGCCAAGGCTCGTTTTGCAGCTGCATCAGTCTGCAATAAAGGTTATTACAGGTCACTCAAAGTGCTAATAAAATTTCTAGAAAATCTATCATCAATCTGAAATCCTAGCACTGGATGCCAGGAAAAGTCAGTAACATTACGATTAACCTTGAAACTTATGATGGCTATTCCTCTGAACTTCCCGCTCTCAGGAAAGGTCATGCAGTCTACTTCAGTAATGGTGCCGCAGCTCTCGAAGTAGCTCCGTATATCATCCTCAGTTGAGTAATATGGTATACCCCCAGCATAAACTTTTCGAGCATCGTCTGCACTCGTTTGACTGCAAGGACATTAATGGAAACAAGAACTCAGGAAAAGATTTGGCACCCAGAGCATCCTAATTTAGCACGATTTACAAGTACAGCAGATGCACATCGGTGTCCCAACTCATGAATGCATAACCTTACTGAACTTTCACTAGATACATGTTGCGGCTTTTGGCTTCACCAGAAGGGAGGAAAAAGTTAATAGAGCATTTCTTTGAAATTTTATGTGCTGAAACTGTTATAACGGCATTCCCAAAACGCTTCCATCTTGTTGTTTCTTGATTTAATGTAGTGCATTTCACTTGTATGACATACGAAGAAGATCAGACAACATGCACCGGCATAACATCAAGTCTATATTTTTTTGCATTACAGTCACAAATTGAACTAGCTCCTGACTCAAAAACAACTTGAAAAACTCAACACACTAAAATGCTGCCAAAAAATGAATATGACGAGAAAAAAACCGCCAGACACAGCTTTCACAACAGGCTCAAGAAGTTTGTATATATAAGAGCTTCATCAGCATCGGATTCTATAAATAAACAAGAGTGAAGAAACAACACTTGACAATGCCCAGCACACAACAAAACAAGTATCTCAGCCTTTCTTTCCAAATTTTTTTTCGTGTGCCAGTCCTCCAAGTATAAGGCTTCGAAGATGCAGACTAAAGTCTCAACTGAAAACATACATGATAGGAACACGAAAGGACATAGTGAAGCGAAAATGAGCATATTAAATAACAAGAAAGCAATAAAACCAGAATAACTGATGGAGAAACAACAGCACAAGTGTCATCAGATAACAACAACAACATTCAATTGATTCTTGTTGTGGGAATTCTCAGAAATTGCAGATTTTCACCTGTCATCCTCTCCTCTCGCATTTTGAGCTGAAGCATTGCCCTCATCCTCGTTCTTGGCCTCACTCTTCTCCTTCTCCTTAACCTCCTCACCATTTTTCTTCTTATTCTTCTTCTTCGTCTTCTTACTCTGTTTCTTTTTCTTCTTCTTCGCCTCCTTCACGTGACCATCACTTCCCTCAACCTCCCCGTCTCTCTTCCTCTTCTTATCCTTCTTCTTCTTCTTCCCCTGCTCCTCCTCCTCCTTCATCCCATAACCGCCCGCCTGCTCAAGTTCCGTCCTTTCCCCGCTCCCTTCAATACCCCCATTTCCTCTCTCAGTATCCTCCCCGGCGCTCTTCAGAGACTGGGCTATCCGCCGCTTCTCTCGCTTTGACAACCGAGGTTTCTGGGTCGACGAGTCGAGGAGCTGCTTCAGGGACTGCGGCTGCGGATTAGGGCTCCCGGCTTCGAGGGCTTGGTCGTTATTGGGGTCGGTGGCAGATTCCGACTTCACGATTGATTCGGCAAGAGCTGCTCGGAGCTTCTGCTTCAGCTTCTTGTTCGACAAGACCATCGTGTCCGATTGATTCGACCGAGGAACAGAGTCCACCGGACGGCGGGAGCAGAGTGAAAAGGTTCGGTTCAGAGG
The DNA here is from genome assembly GCF_007655135.1 of Punica granatum. Lineage (NCBI taxonomy): Eukaryota > Viridiplantae > Streptophyta > Magnoliopsida > Myrtales > Lythraceae > Punica > Punica granatum. The sequence goes on from NC_045128.1 coordinate 31,636,379, forward strand.
GTTTTCCGAGAGGGGTTTAGTAGCAAAAACGACTTGTCGTTTCCCATGAATAATATCTTTTACCCTCTTTTTTTTTGCTTCTCTCTCTTGAAAAATTAATTAATGTACTTATTTTTGACAAAATTCTTTGTTTATTATCTTCCTTTTCTTCATGAATTATTTTTTTTCCAGTTAAATGAGATCAATTACGATAAACACGAAAATTATTGTGCAGACTAGCTTTTTGTGAAGCAAGTAAACCTTAGTAACTTGCGGCCACAAGCATATTTATTTCATATATGAACCAATCAAACGTTTAATCTAATGATCTGAAATTTAATCATATTCGTCTTATTGATACTTAGACATAATCAAATGACATGGTTCAATTGTTCTTCTTTTTTTTTTTTCGTGTTCAATCTCTTCTAAAAATATAATTGAAAATAACCCAACTATATAATGCACTTTTCAAATAAAATTGAAATCCTATTTATCCCTTTTTTCCTAAAGCATTTAAGGAAAACAAAATTAGCCCCCATCCTTCCAAAAAGCAATACATTAATAAATAAAAACCACAAAGAAAAAAGCACAAGATATATTTTAGTCCTTGGGACCATAGTCCTTCCCTATAAACCAAAACCACAATTTGCATATGACTAAACTCAGCTATTTATTTTCTTCAAATTTTGGCAAACAGGCATACTACTATGTCCCTGACTTCACTCCCTAGAAGTCATGTGCAGCCAGTGGCTCGAGGGTTTCATCGATGAAGAGATTATCGTAGACCAGAGCTGCGATCGCGGCGCCGATCATGGGCCCAACCCAGTAAACCCAGTGGTGAGTCCACGACCAGCTGACGACAGCCGGGCCGAAGGAGACTGCAGGGTTCATGGATGCACCATCAAAAGCGCCCCCAACTAAGATGTTGGCCCCCACAATGAGACCGATCGCGATTGGCGCGACAACCCCCACGTTCCCTTTCTTCGGATCCACTGCCGTGGCATAGACCGTGTAGACTAGACCGAAGGTCATCACGATCTCGAAGATGAGTGCATTCGAGGATGATACACCTGATGAGAAGGCGAATGCTGGTGTTTCCTACAATATGTGTACAAGGAAGTATTTTAGACACAATTCATAATTACACCTGAGTTTCGGCTTATCTTTATAGCGCTAATGCGCATTGTGCTTACGAGTCCGGTCGCGTATTTAAGCAGCATGCAAGCTACAGTGGATCCCAGCAACTGCGCGAACCAGTACAGGATGCTGCGAGATAGAGTGATGTTTCCGCCGAGAAAGGCGCCGAACGTGACGGCAGGATTTACATGCCCCCCTGAAATGTTTGCTCCAACCGAGACCGCCACGAACAGTGCAAAGGCATGAGATAATGCCGCAATGATCAAACCAGACGACGCAGCGGATCCGCTGTCGGCGAGTTTACCTGTTAAAAATCAATGGACACATAGCCATGTTGAGCATAAACCGATAAAATGCAGGATTCACGTCACATTATGATATTTAGGTAATGCCAAGAAGTATCATTCACGAGAGGACATCAACGGCAGCTTAGACTGGAGAATTAGCTTACTGAAAGCCATGCCGGATCCTTGCCCGGCAAAAACGAAAATCAACATAGAAAAGAACTCCGCGAGTGCTGCTCTGAGCGCGCCCGGATGGCTTGCCTCCGCGGGAGTTCCGATAGCGATCTTATAAATCGACATGTTTCTGCTGAGCTTACGCTTTTCTCGATTAGTCGTTTAATTTTTATGTGTAATTCTTAATAGCCTGCAAGCCTCAATTGCCTTTGAAAAGCTCTTCCACTTCCTATGGCTATGTGATGCAGACAGGGAGTGACGGTCTCCTCTACATATATGCACCTGAATTAACGGCCGTGGAATGTTTACTTCCCACCCGGTAAATTGTAAGGAGCCACGTGTAATGCATTGACGCCACGTGTGGGCCCCGCTATGTCCCTAAGGTGCGTTTGGCCACAAGAACTACTTCCTTCGCCGAGATGGTTGGCGGGTGGACCGGCCTTACTAACCAAAAGAAATGTCGAGATTTAATTAATTAAACTTGATAATTGACTATTAGCAGCATAGCTGCATCTAAGTTTTTTCTTTTTTTTTTTGGCTGAATAATAGCTGAATTTAAGCCAAGACATGTAGGATCATGGTTTCGTATCAAAAGTAAATAATGATACGACCATAATGAAAATTTTGTATTTAACCGTGCACATAAATAAATCAAGTTCTCTAGATAAAAAAGAAAAATCTTTAAAACATAAGCGAGAGCTTTATAAAGTTTCACTAATCATGAGAGATGAGCTGCGTATGTGGCATGCAATGTGGATATTGCTTGGACTGTCAAGAAACAATGAGAGCTATCTCGAGTTTAACTGAAAAGAACGAGCCAAGCCGGTCGGCTCAACAAGAAATCACGCTTGGGCCATCTGGAAAAGGATCTTTGGTACTGATGATTAATATGCTTAACTCCTTGGATATGCGTCGCCTCCACGACCCGGGTCGTTATAAAAGGCTAAACCCATTAATTCTAATGGTACACAATACACATTGGCCTAAGGTTAATCGCATTTACATGTATCCTAAAGCAATTGTGGCGATAAGACATGATTGGGCATTTTATATTCACCCTTTTGGATTTAAAGGCTGAGGGCCACTTGACAAACGGATAAGTTTGTTAAGAAGCGGGAAGAGAGAATGAGAAGTAGAAACAGATAAGATCGTCTTATTCTTCACTTCGGGGGAGAGGCAATGGCTGCTCTGCAGAACTGTCCTTCAATCCATAGAAGGCTTCTGCCCAGCACCTTCTCTCAGCAAGCAGGGCTGCAGAAGCAGGGGACAGTCCCTTCCAGCTGCAGAAGAGGCAGCCCATTTGCAGTAAGAGCTGAGCAATTTGTAACTTCCGATTCCGCCTCGGCTCCGATTCACCCTCCTTCTCCAGGTGGGCTTTCGGCGTTTCTGCCTTCAATGCCTCAAAAGTTCCGAACTTTATTGTCTGTAAGAGTTTGACTGGCATTCATGGATAACTGGCAACGTGTATCATCACAAACCATGATATGCTTTGTCCGTGTACTTAGAAACGCTAATCTGGCTAAACAAAATTGGAGATTACCCTTCATAGTTTCGGAAAAATTACGGGCCTGGAGTTGGATAGCGCAACTTATGATATGTTCGGTTCGAAGATTAATCACCCGAATTTCGCAGGTCAATGCAAGAGAAGGCCTCTGCTTTTGGGCATAGGAGCTATAGCTTCCAGTCTACTCCCCGCTGCTTCTGTTCTTGCAGAAGGTGCATACACATGTACACACGTATATGTATATATGCATGATCAGACATATATCAGAGGGCATTTAATGACTAGCAAAAGAGATGTTTGTATCGTCGTCTAATTCTCGTCGTCTTCTCATTCTGCAGAAATACCACCAAACTACCAATCTTTTGTGGACCTGGTTGATGGGTATTCGTATTATTACCCCTCGGATTGGAGGGTACGTGAAGCAATTGTCCAATTTTTCAAACACGAGATAACCGGATTTATTTCGTTAATTGGTCTTAATTTCTTGAAAGATAGGAATTTGAGTTCAGGGGACACGATTCTGCATTCAAGGACAGGTACCTGCAGCTGCAAAATGTGAGAGTGAGATTCATCCCAACTGATATGAAAGACATTCATGACATGGGCCCCATGGAGGAAGTAAGCAATTAACTCGATTACATGTGTATGTATGCATCTATTTTTGTGTGTTGTTCTGTTCATTGTTGAAGGATGAGTATTGTGTTTTTTGCAGGTTGTTACAAATTTGGTGAATAATGTTTATGCTGCTCCCAATCAAATGGCCACCATACTTGGGATGCAAGAAGTATGCATCCTCTGCTCTCTCTCTCTCTCAGCAAGCAACATTTACATTCCGTAGTATAGTTCGGTTCACAGGATTGGCTCGGCCGATTAACTTCTTAGCTGAGCATATAATTCTCGAGTTCAACTTCTAGTGGTTGCGATGCAAGTAATTTCTTCATTGCTTAGAATATGTGTTGAACTTTATCGGACAGGAGCGAGAGAACACTCGACTTGATCCCTGAGGGAAAATGTTCCTCTGCGCATATGGATCCGTGCAGTTGGTACAGTCCTCTGCAAATTATTATCCATAACTGGCAGTTTGCTTCCTGATGAATGCAGAAAACAATCAATGGAAAGAACTATTACACCTTTGAGTACGGGCTTAAGTCTCCAAACTTCACCAGCACTTCTTTTGCGACTGTTGCAGTTGCAAACGGTAAGTTCTCTCCATATCTCAAAACCAGTATCATGTAAAACTCTCCCTTGAATATCTCGTCGGCTGTCAATGGAAGTGCGGGTTAGTGCAACAAGTCTTAAAGCTTCAATTTTCATGTCGAGCAGGGAGATATTACACATTGACAGTTGCGGCGAATGAGAGGCGGTGGAGGAGAGTGAGGAACAAGCTCAAAGTTGTTGCAGACTCTTTCCAGGTGCTTGATATCTGAAATTGTGAATGTTATGTACAGCTCGAGGCACATAATGCAGGGTTGAGATTCTCGACAACTACGTATTGATTTTGTTGCCCCAGTCTTCAAATCGAGTATCCTTTGCCTTGGATATCTTTGTTTCATCGCAAGGATAAGTGTTTAGGCTGATTGTATCCGGCGGCCCTCACTGTAAATGAGACCGGTCACCGGAGTGAACACGCCACTCCAGCAGGTCCAACCTGTTCCAAACACCTACTGCATCCGACATACAGGACAATATCGGATTTCACATCAGACCAACCATAAATTTTATACTTGTTAGATCCATCCCTTCTCAATTATCCATATATCATCATATCGACACATTCCAACTTGATTTTTATAATTTGAATCAACATTTTCTGGAGAACAAAAGCAAGAAGAAAATTGCCAACCTCCAAAAGAATATCGTCCTATATGAAACATCTAAATCCTCAAACCCATTGTTTCTCACTAACCAAACAAAACAAAAAACAAAAAATAAAATTCCTATCCCTATGTTCTTCCTATGAACAACGTGACTCCAAATGCTGCCCTCCTCTTGCCCCATGGTGCAATCCACTCCTTCTCGTTCGTTCTCGTCCTGCTGCTCAACAAAGCCTCGAAGAAGTGCCAACTTCCCGGTCAAGTCTGTGCAGGGGGAAGTTCTGGCAGATTTCGGATTTCAATTCCGGGAGGACTATTGGAGGAAAATTTACAAGTGAATCAGGCAAAAACCTGACTGATCTAAATATAATATCCTAGACAAGACGATGCTGCCTCAAGCCCTTCCCGAAGTGAGGCTGCATTAACCGGACGTACAAACCCTTCTTGGCCATCAGGGAATCATGGGTCCCTTCCTCAACGATCCGCCCCCCATTGAGGACCACAATATTATCAACGTACCTCATCATGGCAGCTCTATGGGCTATTAAGATCGTCGTTTTGTTCCCCATGATAAGCGTGTCCAGGGCTTCTTGGACCACCCGACTCGATTCAGACTCAATGGACGAGCTCGCTTCATCAAGGAGCAGGATTGGAGCATTCTTCAGTATGACGCGAGCGATTGCAATCCTCTGCTTCTGTCCCGGCGTGAGATCAACACCCCTCATACCAACATGAGTGTCATACCCATAGGGCAGGCTACTGATGAAGTGGTGGGCATTGGCAATTCGGGCAGCCTCCTTCATCTCAGCCTCACTTGCATTGTGCCTTGCGTAGATGATGTTCTCTCGTATTGTCGTGGAGAAGATGATGGGCTCCTGCTGGACCAGGCCCATGTGGCTCCTCAGCCATCGCAGGTTGTAGAGCTTTAAATCTCGGCTGTCCAACAGTACCTGACCCGCGACAGGGTCATAGAACCGCTCCATAAGGGATATAATCGTGCTCTTCCCCGATCCCGATACACCAACCACAGCCACAGTTTGACCACCATTAACTTTGAGGCTGAAGTTGCTCAGAACCAGTACTTCAGGACGGGTTGGGTAACAGAAATCGACATTTTTCAGCTCAATGCTCCCATAAACATTAGGAGGCTTCATTGCGTTTGTATCATCTGGCTCGATCTGGGGGACTCGATCAATTATCTCAAACACCGAAGCGAGTGATTTCCGTCGTTTGAGTATATACGGAGCCAATCCAAAGGGCTCCACTAATGCAAATGTAGCGAAGGAGAAGACCATGTATTCTTTGAGAGCAGTTGGGGGTGCCATATAGCCTTTTTTGACCAAGAGACCGGCGTACCAGAGGAGAAGGGCGTTGCAGGCAAAGAGAAGGAACTGGGAGAAGCCAAAACCAAAGCCAATGGCCATCCCCTGGAGGAAGCTCTGCTTGAATATCTTATTGAGCTGGAATTGATAGAGCTCCATTACCTTGTTCCCAGCGCAGAAGGCAACAACTGTGTAGATGTTCCGCACCGCGTCTTCGAGGACCAGAGAGGCCTTCCTGTGCATCTGTTGAATGCCACGAGAAAAACCAGCCAACCACAATTTCTGTGGACAAAAAATTTGAAGCTGATCAGGGACATGTTGACTTATGGCAAGAGGAAATGTGAACTACAATACTAATCTTCACGAATCAAGAAATTGAAATATTTTCTCTGGCAAATGAAATTGAAAAAAATTCACAAGGCATAAATGATTAGCAAAAAACCTGCGCGATGGCCGAAACAGCGAGAACTGGTAGGGTTGCCAAAGCAACAAGTGCCAATCGCCATTGCAGAAGGAACCCAATGATGACTGCCACGATGACAGCAGTGCTGTCCTGTATTAATATTGAAAGCCTATTACTAAAAGCAGCTCTCACAAATGTGGCATCATTTGCAAGGCGCATAGATAAAGTGTCTGCGCTGTTTTCCTCTTCATCAAACCAACCAACCTCATTACGCAACATTGCTGTAACAAATATACAATTAATTTGATTATGAAATGGAGAGTATCAAATTCTTAAGTACAATGCATAATTGCTCAAAGGGTAACTATTATCCCAATAAAAGTGTAAAGGAAACGAAATGGATACCTGAGAACATCATTCTTCGGACTCGCTCTGTCATCTTCTCACCCATGATGCCAAAGTAAAAATGCTGCAGGAAGTTGGCGATCACGGTAACTATACCCATGCAGGTTATGATCAAGCACCATTTGTCAATTTCCTGCCTTACATGTGTGCCCTCACCTCGTCTATAGTAAGCTGTTACGATCAATGCAACAACATATGCAAGAAGAGGATTGAAGGAACCAAATATTGCAGCACCAGTGCTGCCCAAAACAGCATAAAGCCATTCAGGAAAACTTAGCTCGACTAATCTCCAAATGGAAGGTGCTTCGTGTTTCGGCGAGTCCTTTGCATCCTTTTCTTTTATCACAGAGTCATCAGAATGACTGTGGGGCCTACTAAAAGTCTGAGAGTGGGACCTCTCATTCTTAGGGTCAGAAGTCAAAAGGGGTGAAACCGGGGACTCAGGGTCTGAACCATTTTGCACTAGCTTCTGTGCGGACAGGACATCGAGCTTTGGCAAGTCAGGCAGTCTCATTTCAAAGCTGTCTTGCCTTTTAATTGGTGGCTCCTTATCAGCTGAATCCAATGGAATTCCATTTTCCTGCAGTAGCTCTGACGGTGGACTCCTGGAGTTTGGTGATTCTTGCAAGTTGTACACTATATCTTGGGGCCGAAGTCCATGCACAGCAGGAACTCTCTGAAGAGAAGGTGATTTGGCCATTTTAGGAGATGTGGGTTCCTGGAAACTGTTACTGGTTGAAGAATCCATTTCGATCTGGAAAGCTGCTCTCTCTCTGTAATCTTTCACGGGCATCCTGAATAAAAGTTGAAATGCCGGTGAACATCTACATTTTCTGATCCATAACAATATCTACGAAAACACTATGCGGTAACAAAAACAAAGCCACTAATTTGAGAAATTTTATACCTTCTAGGAAGTTTTGTTGCTTCTTCACATTTTAGAAGCTCTGCATAAAGCCCATCTAAGCTCAAAAGTTCATCATGTGTGCCCATTTCAACAAGCTGACCTTCCTCCATCACAGCTATATAATCAGCATTCCTAATAAGGCTCAGTCGTCGAGCTATTATGATGGTCGAACGTCCCAACATAAGTAGATCAAGGGCCTCCTGAACAGCTTTTTCAGCTTCGAAATCAAGTCCACCGGTGACCTCGTCGAGCAGAAGAACTGATGGATTCAGAAGCACTGCCCTGGCAATAGAAAGCTTGATCTTCTGCTCTTCAGTCAGAGCTAAACCAGCCCTACCCACCTAAAATGACAAGTTGCTTGTGTTTTAGGTAATCCACAGATATACAATGACGGTACAATAAACTAACAATTACATGATTTATAAATTTATCTCCCTTTTACCTGTGTGTCATATCCTTTTTCAAGGGAACTAATAAATGTATGTGCACGAGCAATTTTGGCAGCTTCCTCAATTTGATCTGCAGTAGCATTTCGACCATATGCAATATTATCTCTTATGCTGAGACTCAGTAAGGCAGGCTCCTGGGTTACTAGTCCTATTTGGCTTCTTAACCATTCCAGTTTTAGATTTTTTACATTCTCTCCGTCAAGAAGAACTTCCCCTGCACCACAAAATTAGAAGGGGGCAAAAAACAGGGGAATCAGCAAAGGAACATAGATGCTGAAATTTCCATAGAACATTAACCAACAGCACATCGACTGCCTATAGTATGGTAATAAACACCAAGATACCTAATGTAGGATCATAGAACCTCTCCATCAGTGGAATAATACTGCTTTTTCCAGATCCATTTCTGCCAACAAGCGCCACAGCTTTCTTAGCAGGCACAGTGAGGTAGAACCCGCTCAAGATAGGGATTTCAGGACGAGACAGATAGCTAAAGTATACATTACGAAACTCGATGTTTCCTTGAATTGATGCCGGTGCATTTCCATCATTATTGTCTCTGGAAGATGATCTACTTATCATCTCAAAAAGTCTATAGGCAGCGATTCGCCCTTGGTCAAATGAGTAGAAGTTCGTCGCAGCCTGATTCAGTCCTCTGAAATACAAGTGTGAATTCGATAAGACAACAGAAATGAGACATTATAGAAGGATGAATTAGAATAAGGTGCTTACAGGCCACTCAAAATTATAGCAAACAAAGCAGCTACGATTTCACCGCCATGGGCTTTTCCATGGGTTACCAGGATTCTTCCGACCCATAGTTGCAAGGCACAAGAACAAATCGCAAGTCCATATGTAAATCCAAGCCCAAGCCCTTGCACAAGACTTATCAGGATACCATATCTCAGAGTTGCTTGCAGGGACGTAGCATAAGAATATTTGGCTAGTGTTTCATTTGTGAATGCATACAAGGTTCCAATATAAGAAATTGCCTGCATAGTTTAGAAACAAAAGATAGATTTTAGAATGAAAAGTTACACTCAACCAATACGGGTGATCAAAGAAAATAAAAAACAACACAGACCAATAGCATAGCATGCCAGAGCGAGATTCTTTGTTGTATATTTTATTGGAACAAATTAAGATTCCTAATACTGATCCTTATCAGTTTCTTTTCTCCTGAGAACCCATTAGTCATAACTTGAAGCACAGAAGGATCTGATATTTTCCTATACAAGAGAAAATCGTAAAACCTACAAGACAATGAGAATATCATTTTCAACAACAGAATCCCGTATAATGCCTAGAGTGACACTTGGGGAAAGGCCTCTTTTCTTTTTGTTCAACAGCTTCCAGGGAAATAGAGTTCCTATATCACATCATAAATGGAAAGCAACCAAATCGGGCCGGGGGGGGGGGGGGGGGGGGGGGGGGTGGGGGTAAGACTGAAGAAGCATTTCGCTGCGCGATTTACATCACTTTAATGATCAAAGTCGCAGCCCATATTATTGTGACAAATTAGAAGATATATTTTACTCACAATTATAATGTGTATCAAGAAATACCTGTTCGGCAATGCTAGCTGCTTCAGCATAAGCATCTTGTATATTCTCAGCAAGCCTGTGAAGAAATACATTTGAAATACCTCCAGCAGCAACTATAAAAGGGCCAGTTGCTAGTGTTATGAGGGTAATTTGCCAGCAGTTTACAAATCCAATGATCAGCCCACTGAAAAAGGTGGCCATATTGTGAATATAATTTCCAACCTGCATGATCAAAAGATCAAAGTAATAAATGTGTGAAATTCCATTTCAAGAGTATACTGAACAGAGCAGAACAGAAGCACCATTTGACATCTAACCGTACTTTTTCACTGAGAGCAGATTGAATGAGCAGCACATCGCTCAATACTTGGCTCACAATGTCCCCGTTGTTCCCATAGGTGTCAAAAAAACTCATATCCTGATTGAGAAGTACTTGTACATATCTTGACCTAATGACAGCTGTCTGCCGCTCCCCAGTCAAAATCCAGCACGAAACCTCTATTACAAATGAAGAAGTTAGGATCAAGCCTTTTAATAGAGCGGCATCCATAGGGTTCTGCTCGACTTTCAAGCTTGTGGGGACTTACCAATCCAACCAGCAGCAAAAACACCAACAGCAATGTAAAGCAGAGACAGAGCAAGCTGCAGCAAAGACATAGCAAAAAAGTTCAAATTTTGACACAAAACATCATCTCCAAAGCAAAAACCCATCTAATGGATACTAGCATTGAGTAGTTCAATAGGTCAATAAACAAACTATAATTATCATCTGCTCATCAAAATTCAGAGCGCTAAGCAGACAGGCTTCAGCAAGAGCTTTAAATTGTGTAAACAAAACATCACTGGCTCACCTCTTAACCATTTTACTCTACTCATCCAAATTATATAAGTGGTTCATTCCCTTGTCAACACAATTTCACCAGCAAGCTAGGAATATACCCTCCAGAACTTTCATAAATTTCATTATATTGCACAAAATAATTAGAAAAGTCCCCTTCAATTTTTAGGATTGCAATCCCAACTGCATTCTAGAATCGGCAATTTCCCTACAATTAAACCCCCATATCAATATCTGTCCACAAATTCTAATATACGGCATTCATCAAATGAAACACTCCATGAAACTTTTCAGCGGAAGCACGCAATTAAGATACAACAACTATGATAGCTTAGAAATTATTAGCTAAACAACCAGATTTCCACCCTCAATACCAAACTTTAACCAGTCAAACACAGCCTGTTGTTTCAGCTCACTCAAGACTGAAACTTCACTCAGCCTGTTGTTTCAGCTCACTCAAGACTGAAACTTCACTCGTCTCCTATCTGATTTAAGCACTTCTCGTCTCCAACGTGTTTTAATTTCTGAAATTTCCAAGCTTACAAGAAGATATAATACCATCAAACAGAAGACGGCCATGCGCAGGAAGTTCTGTTAAAAGGGTTTTCTGATAAGGAACAAGCTCGTTACCTCCTTAAACCTGTCAAACACCTCGGCATTCGGGGCTGAAGGACCCAGGCTTAGCACCTGCACGATTTTGGCGAAATAATGCAAGTAAACGACGAGGGCAGTCCCATGTGCTGCCGCGGCGAGTGATCCAACAGCCATGAGCGCCCAGTCGAGGCGGTCCGCACAGGCGAAGAGGCGGGAGAAGGGCACGGCGGCTGGCGGGGGCTCGATCTCCTCGGCCTCCTCCATTTCCTCCTCGGCCTCCACCTGCGCCGCACCCGGAGCCCCCGAAGCTCCCCCCTCGGCGCTCATGTCAAGGTATGGGGACGGGGACTCAGGCGGCTCCGACACCTCTGAGACCGGCGTCAGGGGCTGTATGTGGGGCGGGGACCAACCGAACAGCCCCCTCGATATCATCATTTTTCGCGCCCCCTGCTGCTCCTCCGCTTCCCTTTCTCCTTCCCCGGAACCCTCAAATTCGATTTCCTCCCCCCTCCCCCAGGAGAAACTCGCAAAACCCCTAACTCCACAAAACGCGAAACCTCCGCCGATCAGACGAATCAAGGGCTGTCAAAATCCCCCTCCCGGAGCTGCGAAATGGATTGAATTCTAGGGTTTGCGAGCTGGGGGGGGACTGAGTCAAAGAGGAGGTGGAGGAGGTGAGACGAGATTGACTCACTCACCCGGCAGAGGAGGATGAAGATTGACAAGAAGAACAGCTTCTTTTTTTTTTTTTTTTGGGTGTCAGGATGTGATTTTTGTCGGTTTCATCTTTTTAACGGTCAAATGCCGGCGGTGGAATTGTATAAAGGAGGAGGAAGAACAAGGAGGAAGTTGGCGGAGGTTTTCGGGTAACGGCGACCGGCGTCTATGTTTTTCTCGAAAAATAAAAAATAAAATCGAAAAAATTGAAAATGCGTTTTTTCCCGGGAGAATAAATTATGTCTCATCGGTTGATCTTTCACTTGTTTGGAGGGCATTTTGGGTAGCATCGACCCTACAATTGTGTGTTTTTTTAAAAAAAAATTTCAAATATTGTTGTTTATTTTAAGAGAATACTTAAGATCCATTATTTTTCTACTATAATAATGATATGAAAAACATAAAAAAGGAAGTATTTTAATTCGATTATTCATATTTTATTTCGCTTGTAAATTATCTTAGAAGCAAGAATTTCCGACATATGGCCGCCATAACTTTCGATTGGTTGAGAATGAGTTCGGGATAACTGCTTATAGGGAATGAAATTTGAATTGGTTAAGACTGTTGCGGGTTGGTACAAGTTAACAAATGTTTCTTACTATCTTTGTCCTTTTGAGTTATGATAACCATATTATGGATGTTAGAATTTATTGTAACAGAATACTGACAAATAATAATTTGAATATATGTATGTATAAACTGTATTTAGATATGATAAATTCAGTCAAACGGCCATAGTTTTTTACTCGAAGAAAAATAGAGCATTCAATTAAATAAATCCTGAATTTCCTTAAATATGTTAATATGGCATTTGCCCATATTGTATGTTATGGTAGGTGAGTTTAGGTTGCCTATAATGGGAAGAATGAATTTTCACAATTATATGAATAAAAAGGGAAAAAAAAGAGCAACAATGCCAATAAGCCTAACATAATCGAAAATGGAATGTGCTTGTTTACCCGTTTAAGAAGTAATAATATATGACATAACGTTTTGTCTTATGTGCATCATAATATTCGAAAGTCCAACGAGTTTCGAATAATTTATTTCAACTGGGTTGACTCACTAAGAGTGTAGAGTTCTACTATTATGGATTTTCTTTATTCACAAAATTCGAACGAAAATTTTATTTAAGAAGAGCCACTGTCAAATCGTTTAAATCAGTTATTGTTAGTACATGGTATCGACTTTGTTTTAGTTGACCCGGTGCCAGGACATTTGTTCTGTAACCTCCCATTATTTATTCTGATGCCCCTTTTTGGGGGTATTTTTTGCAGATTTGTATAATATATGTGCAAATCTTATTATTATTATTATTATTATTCCAAGGAAATTATTATCATAGTAAGCCAAGTAGGGGAAGCCCGACCGTGTTTTCCTAATCAGATACAGTCAATCCCCAAATGATGCTTTATGTGAAATTTATTCCCTCGGCTAAGTTGGGTTAATTAATTAATACTGCCATTGATAATTTTCTGGGGAAACCAAATAGATGGAGTATGAAAACAAGATGTAGTATCAACTGAGCCCATCAGAATTTGAAAACTGTCGTATATATCCTATCGTCTTTCTTATTCTTTGAAGCACATCAAACATTTGGTATCGCGATCTAAATTAAACGCGTAACTGCTTTACTGCGACCATGTGCGTAAACCATTAAAAAAGTATTAAGTCAAGCTTGAATAGGCAAGCATTTTTCCGGGTCATCCTCGAACCTAAAGATGTAAAATAGAGTGAGCATTGTTACAAGGCAGATGATGGAAGGACAAGGAAGGTCAATTGTCATGTCAAAAGGGGGGGAAGAAAAAAAAAAAGGCAGTTAGAATGTCGAATTGGCCCGTTTCATCATTAAAGTTCCGACCTTTAATTTAATGAAAACAGTTAGTTTAATTAAAAGTCAATAGTTTGACTTTGACATTGAATTACCGATATATAATTTTGTATTAAATGCATTTCCTTTTTAACTTTAATTATGTGGATACCTCATTGTGTGCTAATACAATTTCGGTTTTAAGTTAAGAAAGTAATGTTGTGTTTAACCAACTTTTTTATGGTTTAAATGCATGTGCTGTCATATTTAACGCATTCGAATCTCTTCTTGCAGTTCCGTTCTCATATGTTCTATTTTTTTTTTTTGGATTCGTTTTGAAAAATTAATTATTAAGTGATCGATCCGTAAGTAATTCCGCGATTTGATGATGAAAAATAATTTATTCCTTAGCTAAAAAAGTGAGCCATATGGTGCAACCATGAAAAGCAACGAACGGGAAATGGTTCGTGGAGCTCAACAGAGTGGACTAAAGACGTATAAAAACATTGTATGGGTTTAATGTGACTGGAAGGAGCCACGTCTCGTCGACCCAGCCCAGCTAGATCTCGATCGCCTCAACCTCACCTAGCCAGTAACACCTTCTACGTAGTTCGTCGATTTTGCCGATAATCACTGCATCCTTATCTATTGTAATTGTTTTAATTGAGGATTAACCGATAACGACACGAAAAAAAGGCTCCAATGCCCAGCGCCAACTTGGTTTCCTAAAATCAGTCCACACACACACAAGAGAATGGTTTCCGTCTCACCCCGATCAAATATGCGTTAGAAGGGATCAAACTCGACTTACGGCGTTACGGATTTTGCTTGATCCGGCCGGTTCTCTTCACCCGAAAACATAAGTTTGGTCGTACCTTGCTCGTGTTGATACGAAGCTCTGCCTCTGGCTCTACTCCACACGCTCTGTACACTTTCACTGCAGGACCGGACCCAAAGGCCGACACAACACATAAAGAGGCTTTCGGATAAAGTCGTTGGCATATAAGAAAAAGGAAAACATAAGATAAGGTCTCCACCACAAAACGCTCTTGAGGCAACAATATATTTATTCCCGACGGAGCCTCTGAAGATTCTAACTTTCTTTTCTGCACCCATTTCCAGCAACAATGGTGTCCCTGCAGAACTCCCCATCAATCCATCGATTCCCCAATTCGTTCCCTCAGGTTCTAATCCTAATTCTTTCTCTTGGTTTTTGTTGTTTTTGGGATATGTTGGGTTGTTAAAGTTGGGAATTTTTTTTTTTTTTTTTGGTTGGGGTTGGAGCAGCTTGCTCCGCAGAAGCATGGAACGGTGCATTGCGGGAGAAGAGGGGCTCCTCCATTGATAGTGAGGGCCGAGCAAGTGAGCTTTTCAGCTTCAACCTCTAATTCCCCAGGTGGGCCTTTGTCACATTGTCTCTTACTTGTGCTTATTCTTAATCAGTGGACTGTGGAAGTGTCTCTCATACTGCTGCGCTGAGGATTGCAAGAACCATCATAACCAACATTTTTTGCTTATGTTGATACAGTTTGAAGGAAATTCTCCGCAATTTTTATTCTATTCTTGTTGTTTTGTGGTCACATGTCGATGAAAAATGTCTTGGATTTAATGGTTTAGCAGGTCTTTTCTGCACATTTGACACTGACAGTGGATCGGTGCACCATTTTCTTTGCTTGTATTGGTTTTTGGATGATTATGCTGTCGCATTCTATATCTTTGAACTAAGATAATGCTGGGACTCAATTTGAACTTTCCCAGTCTTCTATCTTATTTCCGACAGTTTTAATGTTTTGGAGGATGAAGTTCTGAGCACGATAAACAAACCCGTGTTTTCTGAAACTCTTGTAACAACATTGCCTTTTATAAACAGTACTCTTCTGTATCCGATGAAAAAACCGGGCATGGGAATAATGGGGTAACTTGTTCAGCTGGAGCTACACATTTCAATGCTGTTGAGTTGGTTTCTGATTCATTTCTTTCCTGCATTGACAGATAGAACCGGGAGACGCCAAGTGCTTATGATCGGGGTCATTGCCCCCTGCATTTCTCTAATTGGCCCAAGTTCCACATCATGTAAGAATGCCAGTTCTGATGTTCTTCGTCCTCCCTATCTTTTAAAGCTGTCAAACCTTTCTGGGACATAGTATGGTCCCAAATACTTTTCAGAAACAATTGCTTTCTTGTGATGCAGCTGCTCTTTTTGAGTTGTAAGAGTGATAATAATGGCTGTACCCTAAGAAATACCCTCTTGATATGGTTCAGTTGCTGCAGAAAATAAGAAGGGATACATCCCAGTTTCGGACAGAAAGGATGGATACGAGTTCCTTTACCCGTTTGGGTGGCAGGTAAGCTACAACTCCATTTGTTTGCAGACACTCATCGTTTTTTGTTATTTTTTCACTGAAAGAAGTGAGAGATTGAAAGCCTGCCTTCATGTTATGAAAACGTTAGCCAAACGAATTCCTTTTGACAAAAAATAAGCTACTGGCACCTTTTCTTCCTAGTTTTCCTCCCCTCTATAGGCAAAATGACTAATAGTTCCTCCCGGTGCCAATAATTCAACTGTTTGTTTTGTCGCAGGAAGTGGTGATTGATGGGCAAGACAAGGTATTTAAAGACGTGATCGAGCCCCTAGAGAGTGTGAGCGTGAATATGATCCCTACCAGCAAACAGGACATCAAAGATTTTGGTCCCCCGCAACAAGTAAGCAGTTTAGATTATTTTGATTTATTTGATGTTCCTTTTGCTTTTTTAGTTAAATCGAATGTGTTATTCTCCCGCAGGTTGCTGAAACTTTGATAAAGAAGGTCTTGGCTCCTCCTTCTCAGAAGACAAAGCTCATTGCAGCAACCGAGGTATGATTGCCCCTGTAAAATCTTCGTCTCTCCTGCCCTCGCTATGGCATGATGAGCTTCTCTGTAAATTGTTGGTGTCGTGGTGAAGATTTGGTGATTCTTTCTTGTGTCGAGTACAGCATGATGTGGAGGGGAAGACTTACTATACATTTGAGTTCATTGCTCAGGCTCCGAACTACACCCGGCATGCTCTCAGTACAATCTCTATCGGCAATGGTAAGCGCTTTCATCAGCGGAAAACAGAAGATACAGGGTTAGTTTGGTGATCTTTGGGTCGGATTGTGCTCGTATTTGATTGCGCATTTTGTTGATATGCAATCTGCAGGCAAATTCTACACTCTGACGACAGGTGCCAATGAGAGGAGGTGGGACAAGATGAAAGAGAAGCTACAAACAGTTGTTGATTCCTTCAAAGTCTTCAATGTTTGAGACGGTTTTCTCAGTTTTCCCAACCAAAGTTATTGGGCAAAACCACACGATACCACCTCTTCTTCTCATCGTGTAAAACTCATTTTTTCATTGCAATACCTCCTCCTTGTCGTGGTAAAACTCTTTTTTTCATCACAGAAAAAGATCTGTTCGACTTTGATCAGACTATGCTATGATACATGAAAAGTACATGATCAACCGGTTATCCAAGGACATCGAAGAGATCCCTCGTCTTGATAGTCTATGGACTATGCTTGCTTTCCATGAAGCATGTCATAGATATATAATCGATTCCTTAGCATCTTCTCCCTCCAGAGTTGTATTGTCTTTGAGATTCAAACTCGCCAAGTTGTGCCAAGCTTATAGGGCAGTAAACCAATTTCCAGTTAGCCAGGATGATCACAGACTCAAATCTTACAAGCCTCGAGAAGTTCTTGATTGAGATCACTGTTAAAAGGAAATGCTTTGGATCGGTAAATAGAAGTCGAGAAAAGAACAATGGTGAAGCTACAAAACTTCTGGAATCTAAATGTTGTCTTGTTTAACAGAAACAAACTGTCAAAAATAGTAGTTATGGCATTTAAAACCATTTCAAAAACTCTCAAAGTAAGCTTCGAATCCTACAAGCAAGACAGACCACTTCCCACAAGGAAAGCCAACTAGCAGTATATATAACTTAGATGATCCCAATCTTGTTGGCAACGTCCAATGCATCATAATCCGGTGTCAACCTGACATATGCCTTCTTCGTGCCATCGGGCCTGTATTATCATAGCAAAGAAGATGACATTAGTCTCATTCATGGGACTAACAAATCAACGAACACTGTAGACTTATAATAGGCGCAGTTAACAATTCCTGTGGATCATTTAGTCCTAATTTTCAGTTTCTTTTTCTTGAAAGCACAAGGAACAAAATAAGCAGCAAACTACAAATTTATGAAGTGTATTTTCCGAAAACAAATAAAACTTGCTTTGTTTATGCAATTTAAAGAAAAGAAATTTAAGTACGGAATCCACCAACAAAAATAGGTTAAACTGGTGAGATGTCTTCTGAGACCAAAAATACGAATAACAAATGTTGAAAGAACATTACCTGATCAAAGTGTTGACCTTCTTGGTCTGAATGTCATACATCTTCTTCACTGCATCCTTGATCTTCTTCTTGTCAGCACGAATGTCCACAATGAAGACAAGGGTGTTGTTGTCCTCAATCTTCTTCATTGCAGACTCGGTGGTGAGCGGGTACTTCAGAATTTGGTAATGGTCCAACTTGTTCCTCGGAGGGGCGCTGATACGTGGGTACTTGGGGTTCCTCTCCTTCTTCAGGGTCCTCGGGCGGTGAAATGTGACAGATGTCCTGATCTTCTTAGCCTTCTTCTTGAAGGTCGGTGCCCCTGATTTGACTGCCTTCGCAGCCTTCAAGGCCTGAGCCTTCGGGTCTGCCTTTTTGGTAGCATCAGCTGTAGATTTAAATAACAAAAATCAGAGACGATCAACCCCGAGAACAAAACCTCAACATGTATCTAAAGGCGTTAAAGATATAGTAGATGAATTTAAAAGAGCTGGAAAAAAGAAATCCTCCTTATGTTCCTAAATACCCGGAAAACACGAACAACTCAAACTGCAACACCATTCAATAGCTAGTGTCGAGCAAAAGCAGATACCACCAACCATGCTCAACAGTACACGAATCCCTGGGCATTCCAGGAAATGGTAACAGGAGTTAATGAGCTCTCCCAATCATTAGGAGTCAACAATTACATCACACAGTGATGTGAACATAATCCTCATGAAAATTATGCTTCCTCCAACATCTAAGTGTCGAATAGCCTCCAATCTCCTCACCAGATAAAAGTGCCACTGACATTTCACTTAGCAACCCACTAAAAAGGTTTGGGTTTCAGCTCTGCCGAATTGGAGGACTAGGCACTATGCTATTCCAGCAAAACCTTGATAGGCAAAACATCTCTTTGTCAAGGAGCATAAACCGAGACTAAAGACGAATTAAACACGAACCACCTATAAACAGTCTCATGTAGATCTAGACTAATTACGACTGAATGAGCTTAAAAACTACTAAAATCTTTTCTAGCTTGAAGCAGAACTGGCTTCAAATCCATATACCTCCAAACTAGCTATTGCTCAGTTGGTCCTTTACTCCCTAGACTGTTTCAAGATGGGCTTCCTCACCCCTCGCGTTTAATTAAGATAAGGCAAAATCGAGCAGCTCACAAGAAATTCATTATTCGACAGGACGGATCAAATAATGCTTATGACAGCATTTCTCTGCCGAAACACCTATGCCCAGTGTGGAAAACAACAGAAATGTACGAGAAGGCTTTACCTTTAGGCGCCATTGGTGGACGAGAAGATCCTACCTACAGAGCAGCAGCAATCTGGACAAAGATCGACCACTGAATTAGCAGAGCATTCGAAGCAATGATGCTCGACTGACCGTCTAAGATCACAGAATCAAACAAAAATCAACCGAAAAAGACATCCCGACTACGGAATCAATCTCATTCGGAGTACCGAAGAATTATCATTCAAATCAAAACTCAGTCACGGAGAGAGATTACGAAACAGCAACATATAAGATGGATGAACAGAGAGTGGAGATGAAGCGAGAGCTGAGACGAACCTGACGTGGCAGAGATCAGTGGACAGTCGGCGGCTGCGAGCTCTTAGGGTTTTAAGGGGGAGAAGAAGGTGAACCCTTCTACTTAGCACCGGTCTAAATTACGATTGTATCCTCTCTTCGCATGTTGAGCTCGGCCCTATGTGAAGGCCCATTATTTTGGCCCAGACATTGTAGTCCCAATAGTGCTCCCTTTTATGTTATTTTATTTTATTTTATTTTAAAGGGGTATTTACCCAAAATGGCGCATGGTTTACCCGTTTTGTCATATCTATTATATGATTTTTTTTGTCAAATCTATTCCATGGTTTACTTTTTGTATCAAATCTATCCCGGCGTTATTTTTTCCCTCGACATCTAATGGCCGTACTGACGTTGCGCCTACGTGGCAAGTGTGGCCCACTATCTCTCCACGTGCCACGTCAGCACGGCCGTTAGATGTCGACTGAAAAGATAACGCCGGGATAGATTTGATACAAAAAGTAAACATGAGATAGATTTGACAAAAAAAAAGTATAGGATAGATTTAATAAAACGGACAAATCATGTACCATTTTAGGTAAAAACCCATATTTTAAAGCCTTAGCTTGATTTTCGACAAATAATTTTGTGTTATTTTAAGTCATTTGTTTCACATGATTGATTTTTTCATTTATTTTTAGAACATAATATACCCTAAATTACTATTTTCTTATATTCGGTCAAGTAATTATCTTGCAATTTGACCATCAAATTAAATTCAGCAAATCAGTCTTCGGATAATTACCTTGCAGTTTAACCATTGAATTATCTTGCAATTTGGAGTACTCTTTCATATCGAACCTTGTTTTGGCTTCATCGGAAGTGATACATTACATGTTTCGTATTATTTCAAATGCTTGTTTACAACAATTGTCTAAGATCGCCTTTGGAACAAAGGAATAAGAAGTTCAATCCTTGAATAGTGTAGGATGCTATTTTGTAACACGGTTTATTTTCTATTCCAAGTAAATAGGTAATTTGGTTCATGATTTACAGATATTACGTCAATTGGGTCCCTAACTTGTTTATTATATCAATTTGGTCCATTGATTTGTTAATTTGGTCCTTGTTACATCATTTTGGTTCCTCAATGAAGAAAATTGCATCATGTAGGTCATTTGGTTGCATCAAATTAGTTCTTTGTCACATCAGTGAGGTCCTTCATGGCATTTCGTTGATTGTAGGTTCTGACATTGTTAAATGAAATGTCATTGTTACATCACTTTGGTCTAACGTTACATCAAATAAACCTTTCTTCATTTTCTGTTTTCTTTTCTCAAAAAAAAAGGAAGAAAAAGAAGAAGAAGAACAGTGGGGGAGCTTCGATAGGGTCCGTCAGTGATCTCCCTCCATGCGAGGTCTTTGGAGAGTAATCTTGGAGGTCGTCCGTGGGGGAGGCTCACCGGAGCTCCACCACTAGCGACCTCCTTGAACCCTCCAGTGACCTCGCCTTGAGTGGAGGTCGTCGATGGGGGAGCCCCACTAAATTTCCTGTTCTCTCTCTTTTCGAAGAGAGGGAGCAGATGGGAGAGCTCCCCTTAAAAAGAAAATGACATCATTATTTAAAATGGCGTCATATTGAGTTTAAAAAATGATGTTTTGAGTAATGGACTCAAACGATGTAGTTTTCTTATTTTTGTTTTTTTAGGAGAACCTCGATTGAAACTCCCCCTCTTCCCTCTCAAAGGGTACAAAGGGGGAGATTCAGTGAGTGCTCTCTTGCCTGTGACCTCCCCACAAAGCGAGGTCGTCGGTGGGAGAGCCCCACCGCAGCTCCCCCCATTTCCCTGGAAAGAGGGGAGCTAGAGTGGGGCTCCCCCACTGTTGTTTCTTTTTCTATTTCTTTTTCTCCTTCCTTTTGGGTGAAAAAAGGAAAATAAATATACTGACTTGAAAGATATAACTGACGTAACCATAAACACAATGAGAAAAGTTATATCATTCGGCTCATCAGTTACATCAAATAGATTCTTTCACACTTTACGGCCGGTTTAACACCTGATTATATTCCAAGTTCAGCATCTTTTGCTACAAAGGAAAGAGTGACCAGAAACATTCATCAATAGGTGACAACCGACTATGGATTTAACATGGAATCAGAGGTGTAGGATTAACAACCGGTGTCGAAATAAATAGCAACTTTTTCAATAATGACAGCCCGAAATTCAATGTAACTGATCGGAGGTGACTCATTGGTCATAACATGAACCCGGTCCATTTGGCTGAGTCCGAGCATAGAAGTTCGTGACTGGGGCAGCTTGAACTCCTCTCCTGTTCAAGAGGCATCGGAAATATTGCAGCCGAGGCAATGCGGTGGCATTCACATTCCTTGTCGGGGTGGAGTCCTTCGTGCTCCACAGCCGCTCTGTGTAGAAATGAAAGGAGTTCTCAGTCTCGTCATTCAATTGCATTTGGTGCTGTGATTTACATATTCTGCTATGAGTGCAAGGACTCTTTATACATGAATTCCCCATTAACATGTAACTTATTCCTGTGATTTTTGGGAAATTGGAAGTACTGCTGAGTGAACTTATTCGAGAAACTGCCAAACTTTCCCAATTTTTCAGCACCAAACAGGGCAGTTCGTGGGCTTACCTGCTGCTGCAGCAGCTCGAGGCCATATTGTTTGCTGGACATTCGACGTATCAACTGTTTCTCCCCACATGCAAACCTCACCCCCAATTACAAGTTCTTGCTTTGGAGGATCACGTATTCCTTCCAGGGGCTCGGCAGTGTAGACATTATCCCAAGGCACATCCAAATGGTCGAGATACCAAACACCCTGATTGCTGTATATGCATTTAAAACCTTTGGCAACAGCTTTGGGGCAGACACCGGGTCCCAACCTACAACATAACCGGAAATGATTCAAGTCCAAGCTTCTTGGTCATTTCTTGTCATGAAAATAAGTGAAACAAAAGACCTCACCAGTTGTGTACTACAGTCTTCGGGTTGAGACTCTCAGGAAAATTATTGAAGGTTTCTTCCCTGAAAATAAAGATGCAAGTAAGTACTGCCATGGTTCAGACGGGAAAACGATTCAGCATCTTATATTTAATCAATTAGAAAATGCTATTTATTAAAAAAAAAAATAAAATAAATATATATATATATATATATGCGTGTGTGTGTATGCCGAGATGAGATACTTTAAGCCTTAAGAAAAAGAAAAGAAAAGAAAAGAAAAACAATCCGCTCAGTACTGATGTCTAAATGCAGTCCAAACTCCGAGGAATTCCTACAGTGAAATTTTCCTATTTTTCCAGAATATTGAAAAAAAAAAGTTCCCATGAAATATAATTCTAACATTTATTGGGTATAACCAACAAAAGATTATCATAATGTCAAATATCCAGAATGTTTATTGTTAAGGACTGAGTTCCATTTCCATAAGGCAACTGCCTGAAATTTTCACTCATATGATACTCTTAATTAATGAACATACTTGCTCATTCAAAAAAATATCACTGAGAAACCTCATGAATAGATGATGAAGTTTCGAGAAACTTAGTTTATCAGAGGAAAAGAAAAATGGGAGGAACTTTCATAGATATCAAACTCATACAACTGTTCACTATAAGACTCCAAATAACAACAGATATATATCCATGATCATGGTTAATGCGATAGACAAGAAGAGACAGACTATAACGATACCAATTAACAGGAGTCCAATCTTTAGATATGGCAATCTTTTGCGCTTTGAGCACAAAATACTTATAGGCATCCTTGGCTGTCATGTTATGCTGCTGAAGCCTGCATTTCGGATCAACCTCACAGAATCAGGGTCAAATAAAAGAATTACTAGAAAGTGATGAAGTTCACTAGGGAACTACTAGACGGTCTAGACCTATGGTATTTCCTTTTTAAAGCACTACATAAATCATTGACGAGGACTCAAGACTTGGTGAAATATAAAATTATGGTAATTTGCAAGGAGTACATGCTCTCATGAGTACATAGGTAATAAGAACATCTTTTTTTCCGGCTCAAGATAACAACATTATTTTATCATACATACCAAAGCTTCACATGCGAGGTTTTGGTCCAACAATCTGTGGAAAAACTAGTATTAGCCTTTAGTAACAGAAGAAATATGTAAGGAGTGCACAAATATACAGAGTTTTTTTTTTTTTGGTTCAACTGCCTCTAAAGGTGCCATAATCTTGTGGTCTTTCCGTTCTTAATACAAGCATATGTAAATTATGACTGCCAGCTACAACCACATGCCAAATGACATTTGGAAATTTCTTCATTTTTCTATCAAACTCCATGACCTCAAAGTAATTACTGTTTACTTGGCCACAGATACAAGTAAAAGACAAATATTTGGGTTAGCGAAAAAAATAGCCACTTTGGATCAAAATTTTCCCATACCAACCTGTGTTAACTTCATCGCCTCCTAAGTGGAAGAGCTCAAAGGGGAAGATCTTTCTCATATCTGAAACACAAAAATTGATTGTTAAACTCCACAATAAAATCTGGAGACATCATTAAACAATTCTTCTGCTGCCAGCAGTGCATTGAGCAATATGTTTAGTGAACCCATTGAATACAAACATGGAATCACACAGAGAGAACGCACCCATATGACATACCATTCCCCAATAAACTTCAGTATTTTCAATAACCTTCATTTGTTTCGCTATAAGGTGTTAATTACTTTTACATGTCAAAAGTAGAAATGCACCTTCTCTTATTCAGAATATAAGTATTATTTATGTAGGATACTGTAATTCTTCTACATTGCATGCAAAAGCATAATACCCCATATAAAATTAGAGATAATAAAGCTCAGCATATAGAGAAATTGAGAAACTTAACCTGATAAAATGCCTGAAATCACATCAAAAGTGAAGTTTTTTGTCACATCCAGTGGCTCTCTACATGAAGAAGAAGGCCAGAGACCAGGATATCCTTTTCCCCTGCACATACAGAAGAAGAACATGAATCGACCAGTTGGCAATTCATTGAAAATATAAATTGAACTCGCAAATAAAGCACGATTTTCACTGTACACCTAAGCACTCAAGAGTGACTTTTGTAAGCGCATACTGCACACAAATGCCATTTTTTTGGGAAACTATAGCTTTACTACAATTTAAAAGAAAAATGGCAGATGCAGTATATGGAATCTAATCAGATGATAGGTCAAGAAGTAAGCTAAAAAAATTATAAGTTTATTTCTACACACGCAGATTTCAACCAAGTAATTTACCATGATTCTGCATGACCAGGTACATCGACTTCCGCCATGACATTGATTCCTGCGGGAAAGTTATGCAAGAATTAGGAATTTAAAATAAAATAGTCAGATATGCGCCAAGGATTAAACAAGTAAATTTACAAGTAGAGCAGTCAAACGAGAGGACGCACCTCTAGATTTGGCAAAGCTTCATAATGGCGCATAGAAACATGGCAACATTATTATGTTAGAATATGACTTGTGAAGGAAAAGCAAATCGAAGAGAAAAGCTAGCAGAATCTATTGTGCTAAGCCACATCATTTAGCACATGGAAAAATCTTTTAGCATGTGGAAAGATCTTTGCTTAATTGATTAAAAAGCTTCATCTGCATAAGATTGCATTAGTGACAAAGAAAAGTTCAATTAAGCTCTGTCTATAAGCTACATAATCCTATTAATTTCAATTTCATCAAATATAATACACATGAACAATGCTACCTATGTTAAGAGGTGATAATAAATTGAGGAAATTTGATAAACCAATACAAGCAAGGAATGCCACAAAAGTTACTCATAACACTGGTAAAGTGACAGCAAAATGTGACTCATGAAACTCGCAAGATGTGCAATTCCTAGTGGCCTTTTCAACTATAAGAATAGATTGTAAAAGGAATCATTCTCATCAAGCAGAGTTACTCCAAGCCTAGTCAACCAGTGCAGGTAATAACAACAAAGGAGCAGTTGGGCAAGGTCAAAAGCAAACAACCAACAAAAACCTTCATTTATAAGTGTGGACTGCACAAGAAGCATGGCAAGACATAGGGTATTATTTCATGTCGGTTTATAAAAGTTACGATAGGCCATCAGAATAAGCTTTTCCACAAGCAAGTTAACGAGCAGCAGAGATCATACTTGACAATTTCATAGGCATCCTCAACTGTGTAGCGCTCCCACTTTGAGTATGCACCTTGCCATAACTTAGGGTATGAAGGCACCTCCAGAGGAAATGCTTGTTCATCTATGATGTGCCAATGGAGCACATTCTACTGAACGTAATTCTCAGTATCAGAATTACATATATGAAATAGACAACAGAAAGACAGTATAAATAATTTGACTGCTTCACCAATCCAGATAAATACGAGCATGGAGAATATGGGAGCTTAAAAGAGTCTTACAAGTTTGGAATATGACATGGACTCCAAGATATGCTTTATAACATCAACAGGGAAATAGTGTCTTGATGTATCTGCACAAAATTTCAACAAACCAATCTTCACATAATTCATTAGAAAATGACGCAAAAATCATTGACTAAGAACATGGATAATGGCTGAAAATCAGAGTAAAAAAGCAACATACCTAGTAGTAGCCCGCGGTACTTGAACCTTGGTTTATCTTGGATATTCCAAGGAGCCTTGTGTATTAGCACAGTTTTCGAGCCATAATCAAACATACATAACTGGCTGAATGTCTGAAACATTGCAAAAAGAAAGACCAAGTGAGGAAGGGCAAGTTTCATACTTCCTCTGAATTGTATCTTCCTAATTCTGCCATTAATATGTTAAGTTCAGCACTTAGAGCACTACATCAAGAAATTATGCTCATGATCTACTCCGGCGATTAAGTCAAAATGTTCCATTCAATTATGCTCATTCCATGCTGGAATGCTAATATCAGGTTCAGCAATTATAGTTGCAATCACATAAAGGGAACCTTTTCACTTCAGGTTCGGCAATAACAATACCACAAAGGTCTCCCGTGAGAATGATTTACCCTTTTGATCAGATTATTTGAGCTATAGAAAGCTCCAAAACATACAGTCGACATCTCCAAGCATCTTCCTATACAAAAAATTTCAGATTCGCCCAAATTCTTCCAATAAGGAAAAAATAGAGGGGGATTTTGGTTTTTGATTATTATCAGTAATCATGCAGAAGGTTCGCCCAAGTTGCCCAACATTCCAAGAATGGTAAGCTATGTTTAATTTTAATACATGAAAATATTCCGATTTGCCTATGAGATTGATACATACCTCCAAGCCCCGCAACGCGCCAAACACGGTGTTTGCCTGCAGCAAAAATCAGGCAGGGTCACCAAAAATGTTATACTGGTAATCAATTTATTCATTTCACTAAAAGACATGAGGTCTGCTGGATTACCTCAATTGTCGCCTCCCCAATTATGGATTGACCAACGCTCCTCGCCACCGCTAGACTGTAGCTCTCATCCACACCAAGTTGAAGCTGCAAAAAGTGGCACAGCATGGAACATCTCTTATCACAGCTTACTAAACAGAAACCCGTATAGGTACAACACAGCTATCTACGGTGAATTATCGATGATTCACAGCCGAGCAACCTCTCCTAATCAAAGTCTACCAATGAGAGTTGTTATCAAGACCAGGACAAGACTCACCTCTTCGCTGGCGGAGTGAACTGTGATCTTCAGCTTGGCGATGTCGTAGCCCACCCTCTTCTTCCTGAACGCATTGAAGATCGAGAACGTCTCAGTGTTCTTAAAAATGATGGCCTTGTAGCGATCGAACCCGTCCTTGACAATCCGGGAGCTGCCGCCGTTCCCGGCGACGGACAGGGAGAGGGCGGGGTCGACGGAGAGGGTATCGTCGCCGGAGGTGAACTGCGAGGGCAGAGGCCATAGGTAGGTGAGAGAATCTGCGGATTTGGAAGCAGAGATGGGGTGCGGGGAGCGGACGAGGAGGAAGAAAGCGAGGAGCAGAGCGGGAATGGACATGGCGGAGAGAGACGAGGAGCTGTCGACTCTGCTGCCTGTGGCCATTGAAGGTAGTTTGACCACAAACAACAGACATATAAATAAAACACACAGAGACCGGAAGGTAAAGAAAGCTTCGGTAAATGATTAGGTGGTGGATGGGTGTATTTGGTCCCCCACTAGGTTAGGGACAAGCTCAACACGGATGGGGCATCTAGAGGAAATCCGGGATACGTGGTGTCGGGACTATATAAATGGTATAGGGTGTCCTCCCTGGTCTAGACTCTTGGAGCATGTTTGTCTGCTCGACTGTAAAAAGTGAACTCAGAGTTAGTAGGAGCGGGGATGGACCGAGACGGCAACTGTGTCATAATAATGTTGAGCATGTTTGGCAATTCGGTGTTGACCTTGGTTTGACGGCACCAACGATAGAGTAAGGGAGGTCAAGGGCCCCTTAAATTTTCACAAAAATTTACATATTATTTTTCAATTTTGTTATAGAATTACTAAAATTCGCATCTCTAACTCGAAAATTTTATTTCCTGATTCACTCCATGAATGACCGCTCCCCCTATCCGAGTCATCCCATGGGTCGGTATTATGTGGGCTTTTCGCTGGGTGTTTGCTTTTTCCATAATACACGGAGTGTGAATGTGCTCTCATTTGGTGATATCTTACGAAATATCATACCCTCCTTTGCATCTTTTTTTTTTTTTTTTTTTGTACCGAAGCTTTTGTCCTCTAAGAAAGAGCGGCAAAATCAAGCAGAGTTGATTTAAGTACTTCATCACTTATTCTCTTAGATTAGATTTCGGGTTCAAATTTTACGAATGGAAAAATCCTTGAATTTGGAGAGTTTTACCCATAGTGGATCGAACGGCCGGCTCAAACTAAATATATAGGAGCTATTAGCCTTCCAAATACTAAAATATACACTAAAAAAAACTGCAAAACATGAAATACATACTAGAAAAAAATAAAGATAAAAAAAAAAAGCAACAAGCCTAGCTACGTGCTTTTGTCACAACGTAGAAACTTAATAATATCGGTCTCTCACGTAACAAGGCCATACGAACACATTGTTTTTTTTTTCTTTTTTTGTGTACTCTGATGTACATGAAAAAAGAAAAAGTGGCTTTCCTGTACACATGATAACTCCAATAATCTCGTTAAAAAGAAAAGAATATCGAGAACAAAATGTTCTTTTGTAAATTAACATCACTATAATATAAAACTAGTATTCATATACCAAGCGGATAGTAAACTAAATGGTATGTGCTGGCTTTGTTGACCTATATATATTTGTTCTAATCTAATTAACCATATGCGAAGCGTGCGGGCCATATATGATGTATTAATCGGCAAAGGAGAAAAGTTCTCTTGCTTTTTCTTTCAGCGAGGTCCATTGGCTACATTACCTGCCTTGTTAACTATATATATAAGTCATGTTAAAGCAAGAATCTTGGATCTGAACAACAGGGCAAAAACAAGAAATCCATTGTTTTGTAATTAAGAAAAATATTAAGGGTTTTTCTATTATATGCACTAAGGACATAGGATAAGCCAACAAATATTACCAAATTAAAGCAATATCTCATTAATGCAATGATTCTATTTTTTTATGCCTAATATACCCCTAAAACTCTCTTACCAAATAAATCCCATAACATTAAACGCATACCTATTAGCAAATAAGAATCATTGCATTAATGAGATATGGGTTTTAGGATTTAGAGTCATAGGGTTTTTAGGGTTTTAGGATTTAGAGTTTTAGGGTTTTTAGGGTTTTAAGGTTTCGTTTGGTTTCATAGTAGAATTTTAAAATCAGATTTTGCTTTTGATTTTGAGTGATATAAATGGGGCCCACCCTTTGACTTTGTATGAGTTATGTTGTTTTGTTGTGAAAAAAAGTGGTATAAATGGGACCCACTCTTTGACTTTGTATGAGTTATTTTGTTTTGTAGTGGGTAGAATTAAGTTAGAATTGTGATTCTAAAATTGCATCTTGAAACCAAACAAGGTTTTAGGTTTTTAGGATTTTACAATCAGAATTTGTTATTTTACAATCGGATTCATTTGGTAGGAGATATGTTTTTTAATGTTATGAGATCTATTTGGTAAATAGAGATTTAAGAGTATATTAGGTACTAAAAATTAAAATCATTACTAATAAGATACTGTTTTAATATGGTAATATTGGTTGCCTCGTTGGTATTAGTAGATTGTAAATTCATTGGGCTTGTACATTGATAAATTAATTTGTATAATTCATACACATTAGAACAAAATCAAGGCATCAGTGTAAATGTGATTTCATATCACGTTTGGAGGAATTGTTCGAATAATAACTGTGAATTATTAAGTTTAAGATCACAATCTGAAAGTGAGAGTGGCGGTTTTTCCTTCAACGGCGTCCATAAACGTCCAAATATCGAAAAGTTGCTCTGTGGGACTAATTTTAACAGAAAGGGCGCATCCTAAACGAAAAGAAACAAAGAACACACTTTGTTGGCGTCCATTGGTCATTATAAATTTAAGGCTTTTGTGCCAAAAATTATGATTGGAATCATTACAAATAAATTTCCAGAAAACGAGTGAGTGTTCGTGAGTTCTTCGACTCTGCTAATCGAGATCTCTTAGGCTTCGTCGTATTCCAAGAGAATCTCCGTCAAAACTCATTAGCAACTAGGTGTGAGGGCGAATAACTCTTTTTAGAAAGCATTGATCGTGCCTCGAAGCTTTCCCCATCCTTCGTGTTCATCCATGTTTGTTGCGTTCGTGTTTCATCTTCACCGAATCCGTCCATCTTGGAGCCACATCGCCAACAATCGAAGAGAATTAACGTCTGCTCGAGATGGCCACGGATATTACCACCACCGCATTCAAATAATATCCTTCCATTGAAGCACTTGTATCTAATAATGTCCTTTGTTCTTTTATTTGTGGCTTCAAGAGATACTGTGAGGAAGCTTTTGAGGTGGCACAATTATCACATAAGAAACCTCTCTTTTCCTATTGTCTAGAGCGTGCTATTACATTTGTTAAGTCTGAGTAAAATTCTTACTCCTTTTATTTGTAGGTAAACAAATAAGTCGAAGCCAGACATTGATATTGATCAAGAAATTCAAAAAATATTGGTCTTGCTTCCGTTACAACCCATTGAAGAAATGGTGATTCACTTTCATTTGTTTTCATATAAATTATATCCAGGACAATGTCATTTTTAACATATTTTTAATGTTAAGAATAAGAATTATCTCATCAGCTACACAATATACGCCACTACATTTATTGATATATGGTTGTTTATCTCTAATTTTAATAATGTATGATTACTCTTTATAATAATCTATATGTTGATGTTGAAGTTTTTGTTATTCGAATTGTTTGGTCAAGAAAATAGTTCATCCCGCCACTAGGTTGATATATCATGCCCAAAAAGAGACAAAATTACATGCTAATGTTCTTGATGATTATTTATCTTACTGTTTAAAATAGCAGGCACAAAGGGCCCACCTGTCAGTTATGGTAGCTTGAACATTCTTTTCTGTGGTTGCGTAACGTGGCACTAAGGGTGATAGGTTCCGGATATCTTGTATTTTTTATAATATTCGGACCCTACCCTGTAAGGGACATGTTCCAAGATTTTGGAACCGGACCCTACCCTGTTGAATCATGGAACCGGAACCTATCCGGAACCTGTATTATATCATAGGTTCCGGGTACTCTGTTGGAACCTGTAAATTTTTTTTCTCGCTAAATAAAATCTAAAATCTCACATACATAATTAGTAATCATGCCAAATAGAATATTAACAAAATTTAGATTAATCCACAACAATGAAATAATAATATGTCTCATCAATCCATCGATAAAATTGAACATCCATAATACGATCTCAGATAACAAAGTGCTTATGTTCTGATTCATTAAAGGAGATAGTAACTTTACTCTTTCCTCTTTTTTTTTTTTTTTTATAAATAACCGGTTCCGGGTACCTTGTAGGCAGGAATCGGAACCGAAACCGATTTTCACAGGTTCCCAATTTTAATACCCGGAACCTACCTTATTTTCAATACGAGCTACCCGGACCCTACCCGTTAGGGTAGGTTCCAACCGGTTTCGGGTATACCCGATACCCGTGCACATCCCTACGTGGCGCCCAACAATCTTCTGTTGTGGTTACATAAATTTGCAATTGGGAAAACCGCAACGTAAATTGTTCTTATGGAACATATGCCCACGAATTCAACTGTAACCTAAACCGTATGGAGAGGATCCCCGGACGGTCCAAATTGCAGGGTGAAACCAATATTCGCTGGGCCAAAGGACATTTATTACAGTGTTTGTACTTTGACGGCAAATTTCAACTCTTCATAGTCATAAGGAAATATGCCGAAAGTCATGTTTAGTCCAGTGAGGCTACATGTGCTATGTAGAGACAAGACATGCCGTGCGAGCTACGCGTAAGGCATCTATTTGAGATTCTCGAAGAGGAACTGCAATCTGCTTAATGAATTGGTAATATAGGCAACTCTTTTTGGTTTTTTGTCAGTCTTTTTGACCAATTAATTATTTCGATATAGGCAGTTACTTTCTCCTTATTTATGTCTCACACTTTTTTACATTTAATTAATGAATTATATATATAGACACCTCATGAAGATATAAATCGCCTGCAACGCAACTCGCAAGTGGCCTTGCACGTGGCCTTTTCATTATATATAAAAGTACGATATCCTCCACGTTGTTTCTCCAACTTTTCTTCTTAAAATACCCGTACTCCTTATTATCTTTTGCCTTTCTATCGTGTAGATTGATGACTCATGATCTTTCAATGAGTATTATTTTCAAATTCTAGTCATAGTTTATTTACCGTTTCATCTCCAAATTAACCCACATTCTATGCACCATATGCAACGTGATTATTCGTCTATAAAGTTATGTCTATGAATTAATTGGTGAACAAAAATTTAAAATTTAAAATTATTGTTGCTTATGTAAAATAATGAATACTTCAATATGTGAATGTCTAGACTCGCAAGTAAGCGCAGGGGTTGTTGTATTGCTTGATTTAAGAATTAATTAATATGTTAAGATCTACATATTTCTATTGGTTATGTGTAATTATATGGTTGAAATCATAATTCTCAAGGTATTGAACATATCTTTATGTATATTGGTACTGTTTTTTTATGATTGAAAACAATTTACGGACTAGACGTGGATACTTTTGTTTTTTTTCTTATTTTTCGTTGTGATGATTTAAAATTTAATGTGTTCATGAAAAATGTATTTATGTACCTTGATCGTCTAAAGATATGTCCCTTTGAGAGTTTGGTGTATTTCTTTTATGAAATCATGAATATGTATCTGTATATTGAAGAAATGTGTCTATACATTGGTGAGAGACAAGGTTTTACAAACTATAATGTTGATTATCTCGTTTCGAGAGAATTTTTTTTTTTATTTACATTCTATGGTGTTCTAATTTTAGAAATTCGCCTTCTTCCCTCCATTCGAAAATTTCTGTTCAAGTATTATGAGATTCCATAACTCTATTCTTGCTTCTAAATTCTTCAATAGCAACCGAGG
Organism: Punica granatum; assembly: GCF_007655135.1. Classification (NCBI taxonomy): domain Eukaryota; kingdom Viridiplantae; phylum Streptophyta; class Magnoliopsida; order Myrtales; family Lythraceae; genus Punica; species Punica granatum. The sequence continues at coordinate 31,669,719 of NC_045128.1, forward strand.
ATTTAAAAGTGCATCAAATATTCCATTTGAGTGCACATTAGTAAACTCCCCAGTAGTTCGTTAAATCTTGGGAGTTGCATGTCATCAAGTTATTTGCACCAATTCTGGCGATGGAGATCTACTTTGAAGTGAACAACTTGCATAACATTCGCAAACCGGTTTCACATTGAAAACTCAATTATTTTTTGTTTATAAGTATTGTTGAGTATACTTTTTTTTTGGGGTGCTATTCGTAGTATTTCCATGTGTAGAAAGGAGACACGTTCCATACATTAGGATCACTAGCATATGATTATGAGTGGTGACAATATATGCATCGCAGGATGCAACATCACTTAGACATTCACTGGCCTGGAAACATTTGACAAAGGAGGAAGACGAAGATGGGAAAGGCCTAAAACAATGGATGATACTTTTATAGTTATAGACTCTCAAACACGTTCAATTTAACTTTGTTTCTTAGAATTGGCGACTGGCTAATTGGGGAGAGAGAGGAGAGTGGAAGAGAGAAAAATGGGGTGAGTGGATTCGGTGTTACTTTCATCAATTTAATCTTAATTTTGTGGCTTTTATTATTTAAAATTATGCTAGAAAGGTAATCTTGGTAAGTAAAAATGAGACGAAAGGGAGATATCTCTTCTTACAATAGCAATAGATGTGGGACTATGCTATACACGGTTATTAAAATTTAAATAATTGAGTTACAAATTAAAATAATAAGAAAACAATACAGCTAAGAAAATACAAGTCCGAAATCGATTCACTAAACTCAAGAAGTCTTTGGGTGATACTAAGTTTTTAATCAGGATAATTAGAGATATAGTTAAAAAATAAAAATAAAAATTTAAGATGACTAGGATGACTGAATGGTTGAAGATAGGATGAGCAGGTGGGAGAGAGAAGCCCAGGTCAATTGGGTGGTTATCGAAGGAAAATTTCCATTTTAACCTTAATTTAAGTGATGTTATTAATTTAAATTATTCCATTAAAGGCATTTTTGAAAAGTGAAAGTTATATCAAGCTCTTCCTTCTCGCTTTTGTAATAGTATAAACTAATAAATAAATAAATAAATGAAGATATAAACATGGTATAGATATGGATAGATATGAATATAGATAGATATTTTTTCTCTTTTTCTTTATTGATTATGTGTTCAAAAGTTCAGTAAATATTTAAAAATTTGATAAATTGTTTTTCTTTTTTTTTTACAAGTGGATATCAACAGAGAAAAAAATTATACAATTTAGTTTAATATAACGAGGATTAGGAATTATAAATATAAGATATACTTTTTGAAAATTGCGTGTCTTTACAATGCCTTATGATAATATCTAATTTAAACATGTCATGAATATCTTCTTTTGGGGTTTTGATTTAATTATTATATTTATAATTTAACACATGCTTGATGGTATGATAAATTTGTTATTATTATTGTTGTTGTATTTATTTATGTATTTTTTATAAGGGTAATTTTTCAATTACATTGGCTTACTATTAGTTTTTAGTAACTGCAATGTTTTATTAAAAAAGAAAATAATTCTACCAATTGATTTAAATAGTTGATTAAGTAATTTCATATTTATTAATTTGATGCACTGTAATTAATATATCCAGTAAGATAATAATAATATTTTATATATTAATAATTTTCTTATAAGATTTAAATTATATATATTTCTAGTATTTTAGTAGTATGTATTATAACATGATAAAAGAATTTTTCACGTGCAACGAGCGTGTATATCTACTAGTTAAAAAGAGAGAGAACATGGCAGCATATAGAACTGAAAGAATATATGGAAAAAAACAAAAGGTGAACCCATGTCTTCAAATGAAAAGAGAATGAAAAAGATCATTAAATGGCATTTTTTATTCTCAATAATTATTTAATATATTTTTTGTTTAATCGAAATTAAGAAATATTTTAAATATTTTAGGAATATTTTTTGTTTAACCATGCACGCATTCATAATCAATAAATTGTGAAGGTCACGATACTATCAAGCGATGGTTACACATATTATATAATTGTAGAACAACACCAACGCCAAAGGATAGAGACTCCAGCAGTTTCTTTATGAGTGATCTTGATCCGATGGATGCTCATGCAATTTAACACTTCTCTCATTTCGTATTTCACTACATCTTTTTCTCCTCAAAACCACTAACGATATTGGCATGGATGAATTAATTCTAACATATATATATATATGGAATTGTTCACGTCAATACTAAAAAGTTCAATGATCATGAGACCAATTAATTAAATAATAATATATCTGTCAAATAAAAGATTGAAGAAGTAGAAAAAATTGCTAGCTGAACACATCTAATTCCTTAAAACTCTTCATGGTATCTATAGAATCCCAAACGCCATTCAAGTGAGGGCACTCGCTAGTGGTGGTACCCGAAGTAGGAAGTCGGGGCTGGAGCCGTAACTGGTGGTGAAGATGGAGGAGAAGCTGCCTGGGCTAGAGTGGGACGAGGTGGAGGCGGTTGTGCTTGCCTGCATTCCCAGGTGCGCCTTCGCTCGCTCTTCTTGAGCTCCCTGCTGATCATATCCCTCTGCATCTGCATGTCTTCAATGCATTGTTCAACACAACAACGTAAAATCCAAATAAAGATGGATATTGGCTTTTGCGAGCATTTTGTGGTCTGAGAAAGCCACCATCCAAACACCGATTATTTTCGGCAAATAGGGTGAGAACATCTCGTAATTTTATCAGGATTAAGAAAAATGGATATTGAAGCTCCTTATTAGTTATTATGAATTCTAATTAGTTGTTAAATTGCTTAATTGATAAATTTGAAAAATCGAACTCGTTGCTGGTCAAATATAAATATCCTCCAAGCACTTTTGCGTTTGGGTGGCACACGCAGGTTTAAGACATTAGTATCATGCCATCATTATATAAATCCATCGAAGCAGAAGAAAAATGATGATTATAATACAAGCATTGCGTCATAAATGACGTTATATACATTTTTCTATGGTGTTCATATCTTAATGTGAAAATTATTGTGTGTTTCTTCCTAATTGATATGGAGAGACATAATAACTTGTCTACACGAGTACGTTCATGCAATAAAAGTTTTCAATTCAATTCACCAAACAAAAAAAAAGAAAAGAAAGAGTTCTCAATTCAAATAGAGAGGATTAATTTGGAAGGTCCAATTCCCTTCAAATTCCTCGATCCAATGCTTAGCTTAGCTTAGGTAGATAAGGCAAGTGGATTGACGTAATTTCCCCACTTGCTTGCGGTGTAAGTAAGCGTTGGAGTCAGATGGTGATACTGGTGACACGAGCCAGTTGATGGGCTGAGTGACTAATTTAAAATAGTAGTTCAATGTTTCAAAGAATAATTGAAATAAAAAATGCATTTTAAAAAGGTAATTAAGCAATTATTCGTCTTTTTTTTTTCAGTGACTCTGAAATACATTCTTCCATGTTTGTTTGACAAATTCTCTTGACAATCACATGCAATGACAGGTACATGGAGAAAAGACCTTAAGAATGCCATATGATTTCATCTATTTTATAAGAGATGAGATGTGACAGGTACATAGATTCTCCAACTTAGGAATGCGGTACATGGAGAAAAGAACTTAAGAATGCCATATGATTTCATCTATTTTATAAGAGATGAGATGTGACAGGTACATGGAGTAAAGAACCTAAGAATGCGGTACAGATGAGATACTTTCTAGTAATTATGAGAACTCCTTGATGGAGGAGACAATATCGAATTAAGAGGTCAGACGATAAAACTTTATTCATGACAAATATAATAAACGAAGGCATCGGTGAGATATAAGATAGGAAGAGTTCCTAATGGTTTGTAACTCTTTTTTTTTTGATCTAACGATTCTAATATGAGAGAATGGAAGAGAAAAATGGAAGAAAGGGAGAGAATTCAATAGAATTGAGGGATAATTATCGTACTTGACCCCAATCTTCACCTTTTTTTTTTTTTTTACATTGATGCTTAAAACATGGCCAAACACACTAATTCGCTCCCTCCCGTGTGGGGACCAATTACCGGTCTGATAATATTCCCTTCCGTACCTTTGTTTGACTGACGATGATGATCGAGATGTCAACCTTATTAGTTATTATGAATTCTAATTAGTTGTTAAATTGCTTAATTAATAAATTTAAAAATCGAACCCTCGTTGGTCTAAAATAAATACCCTCCAAGCACTTTTGCGTTTTGATGGGAAAATTACTTGAATGATACAAAACCTTTTAACTTATAATGCGAACGGTACAAAATCTTTTTTTTGTAATAATTTGATACAAAACGTATCAAATTGTTTCAATCAAGTACAATCCGTCAATTTCTGTCGACGCCGTTAAGAATTTCTGACGTGGCACGTGACGTGACAAGCCTTATGACACGTGGCTGGATGCTGTTAAGAATATCTGATGTGGCACGTGACGTGGCAAATCTCATAACACGTGGCTGAAAACTTTTAGCATGATGTAACAAATGGGTACAGAACCTTATTAAGATGTAACAAATTAGTACAAAACTTTATTAAGATGTAACAGATGGGTACAAAACTTTATTAAGATGTAACGAAATGGTACAAAACGTTTTGTGTGATGTAACAAATTGATACAAATAGCGGAACAAATGACAACTACACCTAATTAAAATAATAAAAGGGGAGATCCGTATTGAATGGTGCTGCGGGATCTATGCATATCCAACGATGGGAAGACCCGTATTATGATAATATTGAATCATATTACCATGAGCGAAAAAATATATCCGGTAGTATGAATTTGCATCATAAATTTTGGTCCCTCTGAATTTCGAGAGAAGTACATAAATTCGAAAGGAAATATTGGAAGAGAAAATCGTTACATGCCACGTCAGAAATTTTTGGAATGAAATATCTTCTCTTTATTTTCTCTTCCAATATTTCATTTCGAACTTATGTACTTCTCTCGAAATCCAGAGGAACCAAAATTTATGATGCAAATTCATACTACCGGATATTTTTTTTCGCTCATGGTAATATGATTTAATATTATCGTAATACGGGTCTTCCCATCGTTGGATATACATAGATCCCGCAGCACCATTCAATATGGATCTCCCCTTTTATTATTTTAATTAGGTGTGTTGTCATTTGTTCCGCTATTTGTATCAATTTGTTACATCACACAAAACGTTTTGTACCATTTCGTTACATCTTAATAAAGTTTTGTACCCATCTGTTATATCTTAATAAAGTTTTGTACTAATTTGTTACATCTTAATAAGGTTCTGTACCCATTTGTTACATCATGCTAAAAGCTTTCAGCCACGTGTTATAAGACTTGCCACGTCACGTGCCACGTCAGATATTCTTAACAGCATCCAACCACGTGTCATAAGGCTTGTCACGTTACGTGCCACGTCAGAAATTCTTAACGGCGTCGACGGAAATTGACGGATTGTACTTGATTGAAACAATTTGATATGTTTTGTATCAAATTGTTACAAAAAAAAGATTTTGTACCGTCCGCGTTACAAGTTAAAAGGTTTTGTATCATTCAAGTAATTTTCCCCGTTTTGGTGGTACAGGCAAGTTTAAGACATTAGTATCATGCTATCATTATATAAATCCATCGAAGAAGAAGAAAATTAATAATTATAATACAAGCGTTGGGTCATAAATGATGTCATATACATTTTTCTATTGCGTTCATATCTTAATATGAAAATTATTTTGTATTTCGTCCTAGTCGATATGGAGAGACATAATAACTTGTCTACACGCATACGTTCATGCAACAAAAGTATATATTTTTATGTTTGATAAAAATGAATAGTTGAGATTTAAGAATAAAAAACTAACAATTCATATTCTATGTGCTATCATAGAAACGATTTTTAATGTACCATTGCAGAAACATCCTTGATTATTATGTACCTTGACATGATGAAAGTTATGAATTATGTATTATAAAATGAGGTCCTCGATCGGCCAATTATTTTTAAGGGAGATATATTTTCGGTCACACCAAGGTAGATGCGTATATCAAGCAATGCGCACTGTATACATACACACATTGTAAATAGAACAGTGTTTGCTATATATGTTGATTAATTCCCTAAGACCGATTGATATCTAAGAATAAAACAGGCAATTACCAAGGTTTGCGTTGTACAAAGAATTTGTGTTGTAATTTGTCCTCTAATACCAATAAAAAAAACAAAAAATTATGTTGCAATTAGTCTAGGAGCACGGCACTCGTGATCTCGTCTTTTCGTTCCCCTAAATTCCAAAATTATTTTCTGAGTGAAAATAAATTTCCACATTGTAATTATATGGAACCAGCCGCTGCTCTAATTAAGCTCAATATTGGTTGAAAATTATTTCTTCAAGTTGGTTATTAATTAGTCTTCCGTATACACGATCCAAATCAGAGGTTTATTCATCCAAAAAAAAAAAAGGTTTTGAGGCTTACTGAAGTAGATCCGATCCGCATATCGGCCGTTTGGTTTCACAAATTTTTTTAATTCTACTCCAATTAATTACACTTATTTTTAATTCAACAATACAATTATTACTTTTTTCCTTCAATTTTTTTAATCATTCAATTCAATTTTTAATACTAAATTCTCCCGACTATTAATTTTTTTTTTGCAATTCAACAACATAATCATTACTTTCTCTAAATTATTCATTACTTTTTTCATAATTCAATAACACAATCATTACTTTCTCTCAACTATTCATTACTATTTCACATTTTTTCTCATAATTTAACAATACAATCATTACAAATAAATTAAAACCAAAACTCAACTCAATTCAACTCTAAAGCCAAATACAACCTTATTTATTTCGCTTCAGTGGGACTCCAAGTTCTTCCTTCTCCTTCCTCCCCATGGCAGCAGGGGCACATCTAGCTAGTCAGTCAGATTCGACATATGATTTGTTTGGTTCTAATTTTCCTTAAACTATATATATATATATAAAAGATCAGCGCAAGCTCAGTTCTTAATCGGGGGGAGGCCGTGAAGGCTTGATTAGCAGCCCCAGTCCGTCGTAATGAACTGTGAAGGCTTTCACTCCGAGGTGGAAGGAACCTCCGTCTCCTAACTCTCCTCCTCCTTCGACTCCGGGGTGGAAGAAACCGACTGCTGCGACTCAGCTGCATCAGCATTGCTCTCGGTCTTCCCGGCTGCCCTTCCGCTCGTCCCTTCTTCGCCTTTAGCTATCCACCCAGCAATACCTTTTATCATGCTCCCGGTGTTCCGTTTGCAGGAGAAGAGACCATTGTAGATGGTCGAGAAGGCAATCACCCCGGCGACGATACCCCCTCCTACGGCCCACAAACTGCGGTAGTGGTGGTGGGCGGTAACGGTTGGTGGAGCTCCTTCCACAACAATCATTGGGGGAAAGCACGGATAAAAGCGACACACAGTGGGTGGCGTATGAGGAGGCGGAGGAAACTGAAAGGGAAAAGGAAATTCTGGTGGAGGTGGGGATGGGGGTGGTGGAGAACCGAAAAACTCCATATGATGAAGTTTCCTTGATTTCATAGTCTTCTTCTTCATCGCTATGGTTTCGGGAGCTGGTAAAGTGAGACGGGATAGTGCAGTCCAATGCATTTATAGATGAGGGTGAGGCAGGGGGAGAGAAATATCCTAGGCCGGAACGGGGAGGCGGGGGTAAGATTTTCATCATTTTTCTTCTTTTAAAGAAGACGGACTTTTGTGTTCGGCTTAAGATTTTCATCTTGTCTTCTTTTGAAATGACTACCTTTTTTCAGACTTTTCTGCTTCCTCCCAAATAGATTTCAGGACCACTGACGTGGAATCTACTACACATACTAGTTGCTCCACCGAGTGCGCACCTTAAATAGTGACTGTGACCACTCCTCTTCCGACTGGTCGGCCCGTTGCAAACATCGACTCAAAGATCGCGAGAAGCTTGAGAGGGAGATTTCCATGATGTCTTAGAATCCAGAGCCTGCCCTAGATGAGACAGGATACTTGAAATTATATCACCATTGCAATAGTATATATAATCTTAATCAAACTGGATTAATAGGTTTATAGGAGGACAAAAGGATAGAAGCTTTTAAGTAGCTTGAGCATCAATCGGATCAAGATCACTTATAAGGAGATTAAGTGGTAAGAAACTTTAATAAACAATACTTCGTATGATGGAGTTTCCTTGATTTCATAGTCTTCTTCTTCTTCATCGCGATGGTTTCGGGGGGCTGTTGAAGAGAGACGGGATAGTGCAGTCAATGCATTTAGAGAGTCAGGGTGAGGCAGGGAGGAGAAAAATATCCAAGGCCGGGGCAGTGCACCGACCGTTTCTGTTCGGGGCAAGATTTTCATCTTTTGTCTTCTTTCTATAGGGGACCCTTCACTTGACAACTATAAATATGCTCTCTTACATTAATCGACAGCATTTCATTTTCTTTGTTTAAAACCACGTTCGAGGGAACTTCCATCGAAGTGGATTATAGGAACTATAATATTTTAGGATGATATGTTACGATATAGTGGATATTTGTCTATACACGTCACAGTTCACTACTACGGACTGGAGCTGCTAATCAAGCCTTCACGACCTCACCCCCGATGAAGATCAGAGCTTGCACTGAACTTTTATATATGTAGTTTAAGGAAAATTAGAACCAAACAAATTATATGTCGAGTCGACTGACTAGCTAGATGTGCCACTGCTGCCATGCAGTAACCTTTTACCGTAATTGACTTGCATTATATCACAACATACCATTTCGATGGAAGTTCCCTCGAAGGTGGTTTTTATCAACATTCCAATTTGATCCCGTAGCAGATAATGTAAGTCCAGCCTTTGATCAATTTGACCAGTAGCAGATATGTGGATCGGATTTACTTCAGTCAACCTCAAAACTTTTTTTTTTGATGAATAAACCTCTGATTTGGATCACGCATACGGAAGAGTGATTAATAACCAACTTCAAGGAATAATTTTCAACCAAAATTAAGCTAAATTAGAGCAGCGGTTGGTTCCATATAATTACAATGTGGAAATTTATTTTCACTCAGAAAATAATGTTGGAACGAAAAGACGAGATCATGAGTGCCCTGCTCCTAGACTAATTGCAACATAATTTTTTGTTTTTTTTATTGGTTACTAAGATTATTAGAAGACAAATTACAACACAAATTCTTTGTACAACGCAAACCTTGGTAATTGCCTGTTTTATTCTTAGATATCAATCGGTCTTGGGGAATTAATCAACATATATAGCAAACACTGTTCTATTTATAATATGTGTGTATGTATACAGTTCACATTGCTTTATATACGCATCTACCTTTTTTTTTTTCCTGAATAAAAAGGGTAGATCGGGTTATTAGCCTGTTGTTGCTGCCCCAACTAAGGGAAGTTGGCCATCATGAAATGTTCCTTTCGCTATAACTCGCTGAGACTTAGTCCAACTTTGTCACCACAGCACCACCAGCACACTAGTGAATTAAGTCAAAAGCCCACTGGATCAAGTATTATGGGCCGATCACCGCCAACCCATAATACACTCACATAGTGACGAGCTTTACGTTCTCAGTGAGGTTCGAACTCATGATGTTTAAGAGGAATGCTTGGAGTTTAACCACTAAACCACCGTGCTGGTGGTATATACGCATCTACCTTGGTGTGACTGAAAATATATCTCCCTTAAAAATAATTGGCCGATCAAGGCCCTTTTATAATACATAATTCATAACTTTCATCACGTCAAGGTACATAATAATCAAGGATGTTTCTGCAATGATACATTAAAAATCATCACTATAGTAGCACATAGAACATGAACTGTTAATTTTTATTCTTAAATCTCAACCATTAAATGAGAAAACTATCACTGTCATCCCTTAATTTTCACCTTGCCACCATTTAAGTCCCTCATCAATTTTTGCCATGAATTTGGCTTAAACGTTGGGGTTCCGTTGATCAATTCGGTCCCTGCCGTCAATGCCACTAACGGATGTCTGACGTGGCTTCCTCGTTGGACAAATCGGTGTCAAAATATAATTTTTAATCTGACTTTCCAAAACTATCACTGTCATCCTTTTACTTTTCTCGAGCCATCACTTTAGTCCCTCCTCAATTTTTGCCACCAATTTGGCCCAAACATTGGGGTTCCATCTATTAATTTCGTCCTTGCTGTCAATGTCGCTAACGGATGTCTAACTTATCTGCCTTGTTGGAGAAAATGACGTCAAAATATTATTTTTAATCAGAGTTTCTAAAACGAATCGCTTTTGGCAATTTTTTGAAAATTTATTTATTTATTTATCTATTACTTTAACGGATGAAGGGGTAGACTACCGATACCTCCCTAGACCAAGGGGGCAGCGGCCGGCTGGGGAGGCCCCAATTTACTCTTTCAGTTGGGGTCACGCTGTTGATCGAAGGAAGAGATGCATTAGTTCGTTGGAGAGGAGGGAGGCTGCTTGAAGGGGCCTGTGACTGAGTTGCTACGATGGAAGAACACTGGAAAGGGACTGAAGAGGCGACTTGAAGCTCGCTATAGTTCTTAGGTGAGGGAAATTGAGGCTAGTCGTTAGAGCTGGACACGAGGCTGAACTAGGAATGACTTCGGAGCTCCTGATACTACTAATCGGGACTTCCATCGTAGCAGCTCAATTGCAAACCCCTTCGAGCAGCCTCCTTTTCTCTAATGAGCTTATGCATCTCTTCTTTCGATCAGCAGCATTACCTTCGTCGAAAGAATTAAACAGAGGGATTCGGGAAGGAGGGGAGACCGATCGGGGCCTCCCTGGTCAACCGTTGTCCCTTGGTTTGGGGAGGTCTCGGCGGGCCTACCCCTTCATCCGTTAAAATAAATAAATAATTTTTCAAAAAAATTATCAAAAGCGACTTCGTTTTGGAAACTCTAATTAAAAATAATTTTTTGACCTCGTTTTCCCAACAAGGCAGCTACGTTAGACATTCGTTAGCAACATTGACGACGATGATGAAATTAATAGACGAAACCCCAACATTTGGGCCAAATTGGTGGCAAAAATTGAGGAGGGACTAAAGTGGTGGCTTGAGGAAAGTAAAAAGATCACAGTGATAGTTTTAGAAAGTAAGATTAGAAAATTATTTTTTTGACACCGTTTTGTCCAACAAGGCAGCCACGTCAGACATCCGTTAGTGACATTGACGGCTGAGACTAAATTGATCGATGGAACCCCAACGTTTAAGCCAAATTGATGGAAAAAATTGATGAGGGACTTAAGTGATGGCAATGTGAAAGTAAAGGGATGACAGTGATAGTTTTCTCTTCATTTTTATCAAAAATAAAGATATATACTTTTGTTGCATGAACGTATGCGTGTAAACAAGTTATTATGTCTCTCCATATCGACTAGGAAGAAATACGTAATAATTTTCATATTAAGATATGAACACCATTGAAAAATGTATATGACATCATTTATGACGCAACGCTTGTATTATAATTAGGGTTAATCATCCCAAATTTAACATCAATTCTCAATTTCCTCAAATCTAGCAGCAACTTGCCACGTTAGACAAATATTATCCATCTCAAATTCCGTCACTTTTTCTGACGTGGCAAGTAACGACAGCCGATATGGCCTGACAATTTTTAAGCTCCAATTAAACAACGACACCTGGACCAGACTTGAGTTTTTGAAAATGACTAATATTTCTTATTTTTTTAAATTTGGCCCAATAGATGAGCATAGCATTCATGTCAATCAACTCGAGTAGAAGGAAAGGGATAATTAGGTGAGGATCTCACCGAAACTGCGAGACCTTGATGGTGACGGCTTTGAACTAGGAGTAGGTGAGGGTCTCGCCAAAGTAGGCGTCAATGAGGGCAGGCTTTTCGGGGTAAGAAACATAGTTCTTGATGAGGAACGAGAAAATCGAGAGGTTGTGGTCTCTGGGTAGAACCAGCGGCGGCCGGAGTGACCGGAATATACCATCAAGTGGCTCTTGAGTGAGAGATGATCTGAAGCAGAGTGGCGCATGATCATTTCCATGACCAGCACCCATCATCATCATATTCTTCACCTTTCTCAGCCTCAGCCTCTATCCTCAATCCTCAGAACACATAGCTTTTTCTTCTTTCTCTCTCTCACTCTCTCTCACACAACCAGCACCCATCATCATCATATTCTTCACCTTTCTCAGCCTCAGCCTCTATCCTCAATCCTCAGAACACATAGCTTTTTCTTCTTTCTCTACACACACACACACACACACACTCTTCTCCTAACTATCACCATCTCCATCACTACACCAACAACTTTATCATCTCCTTCTCCCTCTCCTCATCTCTGCTCTCATCCCTCTCCTCCTCATCCTCTACTCTTCACTCCATAGACACCTTCACTCCCCGTCCCTCTTACTTCCTTGGCAACAACAATCCACCACACACATCAACCTTCCCTTTTTTCTTCCTTCTTCATCTGCTATTCACCATCCTCCATAGACACCTTCACTCCTCCTCATCCTCTACTCTTCACTCCATAGACACCTTCACTCCCCGTCCCTCTTACTTCCTTGGCAACAACAATCCACCACACACATCAACCTTCCCTTTTTTCTTCCTTCTTCATCTGCTATTCACCATCTAGCTCCCTCATCATCATCCTCGTCTCCTCGCACCACCGTCTCAGCCACCTCCTTCCTCCATCACCATCTCCATCATGTTGCTTCCCACCTCACCTAAGGGGTCAAAGGCGAGCGAGGAGAGCCTCCAGTTGGGTCGGCCCCTCCCCTCTCCCTCTGTTTTTCGATTCAAAAACAGAGGGAGAGGAGAGGAGACAAGCTCGACTGTGGGTTCCGCCGCTCTTCAACCCCTCGACTCCACTGCCGACGTCATTTCCTTCTCCTTCCTCCTTCGATGACTTGATTCCTTCACTCGACCCCAAGAATATGGGGCCAAATTTGGAAAAGAAAAATATTAGGGTCTTCTTAAATGATCAATTGGGACCATTGTTCCAGGTATCGTTTTTCAATCGGAGCTTAAAAATCGTCAGGCCACATAGGCTGCCGTTACTTGCCACGTTAGAAAACGTGACAGAATTTGAGACGGATGCTATGTTTGGTCTAACATGGACAAGTTGCTGTTAGATTTGGAAAAATAGAGAGTTGACGCTATATTTGAGAAAACCGTGAAAGTTCATGATTTTTGGCGTGATTAACCCTTATAATTATCATTTTTCTTTTGCTTCGATGGATTTATATAATGATGGCATGATACTAATGTCGTAAACCTGCATGTACCAACCATATGCAAAAGTGCTTGGAGGATATTTATTTTAGACCAACAAGGAGTTCGATTTTTCAAATATATTAATTAAGCAATTCAACAACTAATTTGAATTCATAATAACTAATAAGGAGCTTCAATATCCATTTTTCTGAATCCTGATAAAATTAAGAGGTGTTCTTACCCTATTTGTCGAAAATAATCAGTGTTTCGATGGTTGCTTTCTTGGACCACAAAATGCTTGCAAAAGCCAATATTTTGAGTTTTGACTATGCCAAACTGAAAATCCCTATCAGCTTGGAGAACTAGGAAAATAAGGTTTGAAATAGTTGTTGCAAAATAGCTTTAAAATAACTAAGTCGAGCCTATAGCTATGCGTAAACTTTTCAAATGTCAATTTAGCTGAGCTCGAGAGACTTGAATGAGAATTAGTTCGGCAAATTAAGGGATAGACCCAGCAGCTTTCGACTCTGCTCAACTTGGGTACGCCCTAGAGACCCAAGGCAGGATGCTACGTAAATCGGGACTAGTTGTTTGCGAAGCATACCGAGAAAGAAATACAGACCTTGTATTTAACATGGGCTGGGCTGTGTTAAACTTGGGCAAACTAATTATTTCTGTTGTGCAGGAAAATTGAGGCCCATTTATCTTACAAATGTATGGTTTTATAAAATGGTTAATTGTACCAGTGGTCCAAAAGGTTTCGTGAATGTTTCAAGTTGGTCCAAAATATTTTTTTGGTAACTTGTTGGTACAAAAAGTTTCAAAACCATTTCAATGTAGTACATTCCGTCAATTGCCCCTAACGCCGTTAATATTTTGCTGACGTGGCACGTCCTATGTGTCAATTTTGTTACGTGCAACCAATCATAGTGCGCTACGCCATTTAAGAGAAAATAAAATTTGAAAAAGTCCAATAAAAATACAAAAAATAATAAAAAATACAAAAAAGTAAAAAATTTAAAAAATTTAATAATTAAAACTTTTACAAATAATTTTAATTTTTTAAAACTTTTAAAAATAATTTTTAATTTTAAAATAAAAATAATTTTTAATTTTTAATTTTTAATTATTTAAAAATTTTTAAAATTATTTGAAAAAATTTAAAAATAACAAAAAAATTATTTAAAAATTTTAAAATAATTTTAAAATTTTTTTAAAAATATTTTTTTTCTAAATTTTTACTTTTTTTTGTATTTTTATTGGACATTTTCAAAATTTATTTTCTCTTAAACGATGTGGCGCACTATGCTTGATTTCACGTAATAAAAGTGACACGTAGGACGCTCCATGTCAGCAAAATGTTAACGACATCAGGGACAATTGACGAAATATACTACATTGAAAAAAGTTTTAAAACTTTTTGTACCAATAAGTTACCAAAAAAATATTTTGGACCAACTTGAAACATTCATTAAATCTTTTGGACCACTAGTGCAATTTACTCTTTATAAAATGAACTGGGCCCATTAAAATCGATCAGAACCGAACATCAGGACGGAGGGCTGAGAGTGAGGGTCCCCAAAATCCTTATCATGAGCCTCACACACATTGAAACAACCATTAACACTTTTATTTATTCTTAATTACGAATAAATTCAGGAAAACGAAATTCAACTTTTTAAGAAATTAATTAAGAATGCATGCATGCATGCATGGTTCGATCAATGTCCCGTGTTTGAGCTGCATGTGCTTATTACTAATTAATCGTAGATCATTGTATCTTGCTTCCATCAAATACCCAGTATATATAATTTCTCGTTTTGTGCGCTTTTTTTGGGGGTGTATATTTGCATATATTATATTATATTACTAGGAAAATGCCCGTGGCAATGCCGCGGATTGAAAAAGATCAATTGTCGAATAATAAGAAATGTCAATTTTGATCATTGTTTCATAACATATTTGGGTCTAAAATAATGTGATCAAAAAAGGGTGTAACGGAGTGACGCAGACCCTCATCTATTGACGTAGAAGCCGTATGTTCGATACGTAGAGAGACTACCTGTACCTCTTTATTAGTTATTTATGATTTATCTTTTATTGTATTAGGCCTCGTGTCTCATTTGTAACCAAAAAAAATAATGTGATATTGTAGTGGATTTTAAACAATTCTTCACTAAATGAATATTCAAAATATGATCCCTAGTGATAGATATCCAATACATATGATTTGCATATATGAAAATAAGTTTTATTACATCCTTGAATATATTAAATTTTGCGCTCTTAACATTAGAGAATATCACAATTTATATAAAACTTAATGTGCAAGAAAAAAAAGAGAACAACTATTTTCTTTTTTCTTTTTCTTCCCATAAAGGAAGAACCGACTTACTAACTGGCGGCCTTTCCTCACTACCACCTCTCCTCCAGTCCTCATTGGTTTTCCTATTCCTAAAGTGAATGACAGCCCGATCAATGAACCACGTACGATGAAAGCCCTCCTGCAACTGCCACTTCCTCATCCTCCGTATGCACAACACGCATCATCCTTGGGCTAATGATCTCCATCTTTATTTGGATTTTACGCTGCTGTGTTGAACAATGCATCGAAGACATGCAGATGCAGAGGGATATGATCAGCAGGGAGCTAAGGAAGAGCGAGCGAAGGCGCACTAGGGAATGCAGAGAAGCACAACCGCCTCCACCTCGTCCCACTCTGGCCCAGGCAGCTTCTCCTCCATCTTCACTACCAGTTATGGCTCTCCCCCCACCCCACCCCCCCCCCCCCCCCCCCCCCCCCCCCCCCCCCCCCCCCGCCGGGCTCCCTACTTCGTGTACCACCACTAGCGAGTGCACTGACTGGCATGGAGCTAGCGATTCTATACACATTATGAAGAGCTTTAAGGAATTAGTTGTGTTTAGCTGGCAATTTTTTCTACTTCTTCAATTAGCCTTTTTATTTGGTAGATATATTATTATTTAATCAATTGGTCTCATGATTATATATTAGAATTAATTCATCCATGCCAATATCGTTAGTGGTTTTGAGGAGAACAAGATGTAGTGAAAGACGAAATGAAAGAAGTGTTAAATTGCATGAGCATCCATCGGATCAAGATCACTTATAAAGAAGAATAGGTAGTTAACAAAACTTAAAGAAATAAGACCTTTTATGCTCTTTGTAATTATATAAGTTGTTATCAATAAAACAGGGATTTGTTCCCAAAACGAAAAACAACAGGTGTAAGAGACCAACATCCCATTTTCGGGTACACTTAGATTGCCCATTAATATATTCTTTTATTTATTTTTCATAGGCCAAAAAAAAAAAGCTTTTATACCCACGAAAAAAATATTTTTATACATATCGATAATTAGTCGGTCTTAGCCCTTAGGCTTAATTAGAGCTGAAACTGCTGGAGTCTCTATCTTTTGGCGTTGGTGCCGTTCTACAAATATATAATATATATAACCATCGGTTGATCAATATCGTGACCTTCACAATTTATTGATTAAGAATGCATGCATGGTTTGACCAACGTGAGTGAGAGCCGCATGCATGCGCTCAATTAATTAATTAGTCGTAGATCAATGTATCATGCTTAATTAATTAATTAATTAATAGTTTATTTATTAAAATTAAAAATTATATAATATTTATTAAAAATATAAAAAAACTGAAATAAAAAAAGAAAAATAAAAAAGAAAGGAGGAGACGAACAGTCCACTTGTTCAATTTTAATATTTGAACAAAAGCTCTATAATCACGATGAAACTACTAATATTAAAATTAGGACGTCTTATACGTGCTATTTAAAGAATATGGCATAATTATATGCAATATACGTCGTGTTAGTACACTAGTAATGGAAAGTACACTAGTAATGGAAAGCACTCGGCGATTAGGAATCGTGGATCCCTTGAAAATCCTCTTTTCTAATTAGGATATCATCTTTTATGCTCTTTGTAATTGTATAAGTTGTTATCAATAAAACAGGGATTTGTTCCCAAAACGAAAAACAGCAGGTTTGCCTGTAAGAGATCAACATCCCATTTTCGGGTACTCATAGATTGCCCATTAATATATTCTTTTATTTATTTTTCATAGGCCAAAAAAAAAGCTTTTATACCCACGAAAAAAATATTTTTATACATATCGATAATTAGTCGGTCTTAGGCTTAATTAGAGCTGAAACTGCTGGAGTCTCTATCTTTTGGCGTTGGTGCCGTTCTACAAATATATAATATATATAACCATCGGTTGATCAATATCGTGATCTTGACGATTTATTGATTAAGAATGCATGCATGGTTTGACCAACGTGAGTGAGAGCCACATGCATGCGCTTAATTAATTAATTAGTCGTAGATCAATGTATCATGCTTAATTAATTAATTAATTAAAAATTAAAAATTATATAATATTTATTAAAAATATAAAAAACTGAAATAAAAAAAGAAAAATAAAAAAGAAAGGAGGAGACGAACAGTCCTCTTGTTCGCTGGAGCTCTGAGCTTTGACGAGCCAGGGGTTTCTGAGTCACACCCAAGGCTTGAACCCAACGCATATGCAGCCACGGGGCTCGCTAGATGGGCCGCCGAATTCGAGCGCGAGGGCTATAGAGAGAACTTGAATCATATAATGTTTTAAGGTCAATCTATTTACCGCCAGTCTAGATAATGTTTTTCCTTATTCACTAATAAATCCACTAATTAAACTCACGTTTCCATAATCAATTTGATTTCCGGAGGCGAGTAATCTCCTTTAATTGTGGGACATTTGCTGGATTTAAAGGGCTCCATTTTGGGAGGAATATCACTTTCCAACGATCATATATAACAAGATATTGTAATCTTCAATAATAATAATAATAATAATAATTCAAACGGACATAGATAACTAACAAATGATAGGAAAGGTCAATCAAGCAATCAAGTTGGATCATACAATCAAAGTAAATTACTTTAATATATAATAAACCGGGTAAATTGTACTTGTGGTCCAAAAAAATTTACAAATATTTCAGTATGATACAAAAAGTTTTTTTTTGCTACTTGATAGTACAAAATGTTTCAAAAAGGTGTTTCAGCATAGTACAAACTATCATCTCACCATTGACTCCGTTAAGCTGTCTTTTACAAGATCTGTAAATTCTGCACCACATGTAACTTAAGTAAAACATTTTGTACTATTAAATTACAACTTCAAAACTTTTTGTACCATCATGTAACGTTCCACAAAAATCGGTTTTGCACCATCAGCGTTGGCTTGACGGCGTATGTGGCGAAATGACGGTTTATACTATACTGAACAACTTTGAAATATTTTGTACCATCAAATAGCAAAAAAAAAACCTTTTGTACCATATTGAAACATTTGTAAAATTTCTTGGACCACAAGTGCAATTTACCATAATAAACCACTTAAACTACTTACTCTATAGTGTACACATTTCAGAGTAATTTGTACAAACTTTGAAATAATTTACACAGTGTCTAAATAATTTACACATTTTCAAAAAAAAATTACTTACCTTATGATAAAATACTTTCTACTTAAAAATTAAGTATTTATTCAATTGTATAGCGCAATTCATCTTTATTGAATGCACCATAAAATCTCTGATGTGAGTGGGCCTAGTGGTGACTTCTCCTCTACGGTCTCTTTTCCACACCCCGTGGTAGAATCACCGCCCACCACCTAGATGAAAGCACTCGAAGTTTGATCAATCTTACCTTCGGGCTTGTTAAAATCGACTTTTGTGGCTTGCCTTTTTGTGTTGAGTTTTGAACAGGTCTTGGTTCCCCGAGATAAATGTTGGTCTGAACTGATCAAGGAGGCCCCGACAGCCTTGGTTTGATTATTTTGGGATTGGGCTATTAAGGATTAGGTTTGATTGTTCGAACTAGGGGCTGTGATCTGTAGTGGGATCTTGCGCATGGATACTGACCCAATATACCCTACTATTGAACTTTGTTTCATAGCATAATAGATTTTCATCGTGGATTTAAGGCAAGGGTTTGCTCGGAGAATGAATCGTTTCTTCCGTTCTTGTATTACCCGATTGGGCATTGGGCATTTTCTCCTGTATCCGCTTTTGCGGTAGATTATACTTAATACTTTCAGCAAAAAAATAAAATAAAATAAAATTTTGTGTACGTGTGGGGTGGGGGGTGAGAAAAATAAAGAGATTCTCTAAGTTTCTCGTACATGTCAGTGTGCTGGTTTTTTTTTTTGTTAGGGTTATAGGTTCTATCTTCTATGTCTAATAAATTGTAATTGTATAATTTATCATCATCATCATCATCATCATCATCATCATCATCATCATCATAATTATTGATAAAATAGTGTTTCGATCGTGACAATTATCCCATCTGGTGACAAAACAGAATAAACACAAGAGATATGGTAAGTAAGCAGAACACATGATCATGATGAGTCTTTCTGATTCTTTCCTCTTTTGGTGCTTCACTGCGATTTGGCCTTTTTCTGTTTCTGGTGACTGAAGAAGAAAGTCTTTTTCTTCTTTCGTTGCTTTCTTTCGGAACTTACATGAAACTCTAATAATGGGTGCAAATAAAACTAAAAAGAAGGGCGGCATAATTAGTTCAGAGTTCAAACTTACAAGAAAGTTGTCTTATGAAAATATAAAGAGTTAAATACACTTTGCCCCCCATTTATGAGGAGAGTTTGGATTTGCCCCCTAACCTTACCGAAAAATAAGCAAGATGTCCCCCAACTAATTTCCGATCAAAATTCCAGCAAAAAAAGAGCACATGCCACTCACATGTCAAAATAGAATGATAAAATTATCTCCATAAATAAACTACCTGGAAAAAAAATAGAAAGCGGCTGAACCAGAGGAATTAGGACGTCAATATCCCACCGTGCCTTCTCCCCCGACGAGCAAAGAAGCCCGCACCCTCTCCGGCCGTAGTGACCCATCCTTCTCACCGACGAGCAAAAAGGCCTGCAGGGTAGACCATCTCCACGAACCCACCTTGTGCAGCATGCAGCCTTCTCCTCAAGTAGCTGCGACCCATCTCCCAAGCTAACCGGACCCAAGGGTTCCTCTCCGCGACAGTCTCCTACCAGGCTCCAGTGTAGACAGCGGCGACCCATCTCCCCGGGGCAACCCATCTCCTCGACCAAACTTCACTACAGATAGTGGCGACCGTACCTCATATCAGTGAGATGGTTGTTTCTGCAAATCCTGCTGGGAGCATCCCTCCCTGGGACTCAACTTAGGGTGCAAATGTTGGAGGTCTAGGTCAAGACATTGATAAGAAAATCCGAGCGCTGAAAAAGAAGGTATGATTATTCCTTCAAGCTTCTATTTTGGCATTTTAAAGATGAACAACATATCAGTTTGTGTATCCTAGCGATGGCTGCTATGATCCATCTTTTAATTCTTGAGCATATATATGGCAGTGAAATAAATCCATGGAAATTCTGCATGAGCTTGGAAAGAATATGCTATTCATCACTTATTTGCTCTGGTTATAGAAAGAATATATCATCAGTCGATAATTCTACGAGAAAAAGTAGTAGCTCTCGCTTCAATGTTGTGGGTCTTTCAACAGAGTAGGATCTTAAAGAGGGTGCCTTTTCCATTTATGAATGAAGCCACTGATATCTTCCAAAGACACGAATTTATCAATGGTAAGTCTAGTAAGTTCTAATTTTAAGAATTTTAGTAAATTGTGGGATCGAAAAAAATAACACTACCATTTATATAACTAGAGTTTGCTTAGGAAAGCTCTGAGAAAAATGGAAATCTATTCGTGAGACATGAGATATAGTAGGCTAGCCACTGTTCTTTCTCTGTTAATTGTTTTGCAAGGCTTTTGGAACAACACAAGAGCTTGCTGTATGGATATTGCAAATGTGATTTGCTTGCCGAAGGCCAACTATTGTTTGAATATTGTAGATATGCTTAGCAGAAGCACAGCTGCAGAAAACTTTGCCACAAGAAGTGAAACCCGAGCGGATGGATAAATTGTCGAAGCTTGAAGGTTGTTGGGAGGAGTTGAAACTGCTGGAAAATGAAAAGTCCAAGATGTAGAAATCGTGAACCGTGTGGTTCATTCCTCCCTCTTTGCCCGATGAGAAGGCAGAAACTTGTGCATCAGAGCGGTGATTCTTCTTGGCTAATGGGTCCATGGTTGCTATCATATCATCCAGGGGCATCTTTTTTGCTAGACTTTTCAGTCATTGTTGATGGTGCATGTTCGACCTCAGTCTTCTGGTAGTCAGGGCCTATTTCTTTAGAGTGATGTTCCCTTTTTAACCATTATATGATAATATCTAAGTTCCAGTGACTTGCAAGTCAAAATCTATCGGGTGACAGGCATGCTCAGTTTTACTTATGGCTCCCCTTGTAAGAAAAGGGAAAAAGAACATGCATGAACATTTGTATGCAAGCTTTGCATTCGAAGATGAGTTTACCAACTGTGTTTTCCTTTCTCCAGGACACGAATATTGCGCTATGAGGAAAATCAAGATCTGAAATTTTTCAAAAAATGATGAGCTGGGGCTCAATTGGCGCTCTGACACATTTTTTCATTTTGCTGCCGCCATGGCAATTTCTCTCTTCTCAGGTTCAGACTGAACTCACTTGCCAAAGAAGACGAGGATGAAGAAGAAGGAGCTAAGAAGAAACTGATTCCGTGAACATCAGAGAGCTCAGTCACCTCTATCTCCCCGCAATGGCATCTCCTGCTTCTTCAGCGGAATCCTCCCTGCTCTCGAAGCTCGAATCCCTCCTCTCCTCCTTTGGTCACGGCCCCGATGATGATGACAAGATCCACTCTCTCTTCTCCGGTCACCTCCTTTGTTCCGGTCGATGCAGGAATTTGCTGAATTTTGAAGCACACCGAATTGATTTGAAGTGGACGAAAATCGCCGAGGCTTCGAAGTAGAAGTGAGGGTTTGTGAGACCCGTGATCTCTTCCTTCTCTTCTTCAGCTCACAGAGGCTCTAGCTCGTCCTCTACATCTATGATTTTTCATTTTTTCATTTCTTTTTCTTCTTTGTTTTCAATTAATAAGTGTATGACCTTTTTGCCCTTTAAAATTCTCACATGACACGCATGTGACTTGGCTTGTCCGGAAAAGTGGCTGGAAAGTACATTTGAGGTGTATCATGCTTTTTTTCAAATAGGTCAGGTTGCAAGTTACCACTTTTCAAAGGTCGAGAAGTGCAGTGCAGTGCAGGTCAGGTTGCAAGTTACCGCATTTTACAACAATGATGATATTCTCAATTTCATACAAAATCTCAATTTCTCGTCTCAATATTCAAATTACCCAAATTCTCAATCTCCATACCCCGAGTATCCAAATTTCCCTCATCATCCAAATTTTCCCCAACATCCAAATTGTCCTTACTATCAAACTACTTATCATCCACACATGCTTCCACAATTTCATGGAGGCACCGGTACATTGTCTCATCCAATTCGAGTGACAGTGATCAGGTTCGAGTGCTGCTAATGCCGGGGGCTCATCTCAACAATGTCCCGAAACTCCCATGAGTTCACAATAGTCTCAAATGTCCGGCCAAGATGTTGTCAGTGGCATCAATCCAAATGACCAAGATGTCGAAGTTCAAGATGATGGACAAAAGAATTCCCACTAGCATTGGGAGCAAGATGATCTCCTCATGAGGGCATGGTTGAATGTCTCAAAGGATTCCATAGTTAGAAAGATGATGGCTTTTGACTCTAGATCCATCGTTATTGCACTATTGACAACAATCCCAGTTTGATACAGAAGAATGAAAATTCGCTAAAAACATTGGGGTGCGGATCAGTAATGTGGTTAGTTGTTTCACTGCCTTCTATGCAAAAGCAAGTTGAGACAAAATTAACGGATCCAATAAGAAAGATGTCATGGTGGAGGCACGCAAAGAATATGTGGTGAGGTATGGAAAGGATTGCCCTTTTCAGAAGCATTGAAAAATACTTCAGCATGAACTAAAGTCGCAAGCTCTGTGCGACGTAATGGAAATTTTTGGAGACTCCAACTGGACAAATACAAGTGCGTATGGACAATACTCATCATCATCAAATTGCAATGATAGAATTGTCGATTTGGGTGCTGTGTAGTCTCCGGTTCGACCACAAGGCTCAAAAGCAGTGAAGAAGAAGCTTAAAGGAAAATCCAAAGCGTCTAGGTTTGGTGGCCACAAGGATGAGAAGTATGGTGAGCTCAAAAGCCAAGTAGCAAGAAGACTTGACCTTCTTGAGGATTTGAAAAAGGAAAAGCAAAAGAAGAGCGAATTAATGCTCCTCAGTATGGATACCTCTATCATGTCGGAGGAACAATGAGCGGTACATTCGTAACTGCAGGCTGATCTTATGGAGAAGTTTTGCAAGTCTTAAATTTCAATGCAATGTAGCTAGGGTTTAAATTTCAATGTAATGTAGCTATTGTTTAAGTTTCAATTTAAATTTGGGGTTTTTACTCCATATATCCTATGGTTTAACCGTTTTTTCAAATCTATCATATATTTTTAAAATTGTCAGATATATCACATGGTTTATATTTTGCTCTAAATTTGTCCCGTCGTATCCGGAAATATGGATCAACATCAGTATTGAACCCATTATGCGTTGGAAGAGCTCCCGCCTCAGTGGAAACCTTCGCCGGAAATACTTAAAGCCGAGGATGCAACAGCCCCGGCTGCTTCTCATCCGTCTTCACCATCGTCTACATTAATTCAGGAGTTTTAAAATATTAATTGAGTCTAGCTAGCAATTATTCTATTTCATCAATTAGTCATTTTAATTTAGTGCAGAGATTATTAATCGCTCTCCTGGTTGGACTTTACAGCATTTATTCATGAAATGAACATCAATTTCATATATACATATATGTCAAAATTCATTCATCCATGCTGATCTCGATAAAAGTTTTGAGGGGGGAAAGAGGATGTAGTGAAGGACGATGAATGAGAGGAGCATTATCAAATTGCATGAGCATCGATCGGATGAAGATCACTTACTATAAAAAAGAGTAAGTATTAACTAACTTAAAAAAAAATTATATACTTGGTATGCATAAAACTTATCTGGTCTGATTATGACATATAACTAATCGTCACTTCGCGAATAAAATTTTAATTAAGATTAAACTTAACCGTTCATTCAATTATAGTTACATTATTTTGACGTCGAAGTTTATTTTCAGCGGAAAGTAAACTTGGAATTTAGGGGGACAAAAAAAATCATGAGTTCCCTACCCTTCATTAATTGCAACAAACCTTTCCTTTTTAACTAATGGCAAACGAGGCCATGAGATTAGAAAGAAAATTGCAACATAAGGTATGGACTCGTGGAGAAAAAAAAATGATCTTTCGATATTAACATCTTGTCCAAGTGTTAGTGTTGTTCTTTCTGTCTCTATCTTCTTTCTCTTCCCCCACAATCTACAATTGATAGCTGCAAAAGCAAATGATTTAAGGAGGGTCTCCACCAATCGGGTCAACACAGAATCTCCATGTCAGCGGTTTTACTAATTATTATCTGTCTATACTGTATCACTTCTCGGCACTCTCGCTCACAAATTTAGTCTTAATTAATCAAGGTGAGGCAGCGTGACTTGCTGTTGCAGTCTTAATGAATTCTGATACATACACACACACACACACACACACATATATATAGTCACAAACACGCACACAATAAATAGTTCACTTCAATGCCATAAAGTTTAATAGATCTGGCTTATCTAGATAGAGTTAACTTCATCATGGATGATCCATTTAACATTTTCGCCCACAAAACTTTTTGTTTTCTTTTTTTGGTAAAATTGTGAAATTTCATTAACCTAAGTAGCGAGATCATTTACACAAAGCTTTAAGCTAACCCACTTCGATTAAGGTTATATAGTTCAACTTATAATCTAGAATTCAACTCAGCAAAAAAAAAAACTAGAATTTAATACTGGTGCAAAATTGTAATCTTTCAAATTATGTGTCGTCCACAACGGATCACTCGGGACGCTAAGACTCTACAATCGGGAAATGCGATGTACCTTCATTGTAAACAACATATGATGTTTGAACTTATATAATTATATTCCAAACTATGAAAGAGTGTTTTCATTAATTTATCTTATTTCTGTTTCCAAGGAGAATTATATAACAAATGTCCTCTCACTATAGACACTATTACAAGCTGCCTATATATTTATACGCATATATATAGATAGATGTGTAGTGTGTGTGTGTGTATATATATATACTTTCGGAAGGGAGCTCGATGGTCAGAGCTAGCACAAGATTAAGACTTCTGTATATATATATATATATATATGGGGGCCGGGGGGAAAAGGAAACGCTTTTGGTCCAGTGGTCCCCCCGGACTCCCGGAGCCGAAGAAACCCGAGAGGAGAAAACACTTTCTGAAGGGAGCTCGATGGACAGAGCTCCCATATATATATATATGTGTGTGTATGTATATGTATGTATGTATGTATGTATGTATGACAACTCAAAGCGAGAGTTACGTTGTAACCTCATATGAGGAGAATTTTCTTTTCGTTGCAGGGGACTATATGTGTATGTATATATATACACACACACAGAACTCAAAGCGAGAGTTACGTTGTAACCTCATATGATATGAGGGTGAATTTTCTTTTCGTTGCAGGGGACTATATATATATATATATATCTTGCTCCAAGCCGTAACCTAAAACAAACCCCGTCTTCGATGAAGAAAACTTCTCGATCTCCATTCGCCATGTAAGTTAATGCACTCAACACCATCGGTACTTATTGATAAATTTGAGGGAGGAAACTGGCATTGCATTTGGGAAACTTCGGAACAGGAAGGCGAGCGACCAGGCGCGAAGGGTGGAGTCACCAGTGGGCGAAGAGGCATGCAGCGGTCGGTGAACGAAGGAGTAGAAGACTGGGGTAGAAATGGAAATTCAAAAGTATCAGACACACCCCGCCTTTTTTAATCATATATATATATATATAGATATATAAATAAATAGATTACAGTCAAAATTCCAGAGGAAAAATTTATTTTCGATGCTTTTTAATTTTCGTTGCAGTGATAGGGTTCATATAAGGTGATAAGAAAAAGTAAAAATTAAATCACATATATCGATTGCATGTGGTCACTAAATAAATGAAGCGCTCATATGAGAGACCGATATTATTAGTCGTTTCTTAATTTATTCTAACAGAAGCACGTAACTGATGGACCGTCCCATATTATTTTCATAATTAGAGTCAATAGAAGACATCTCTCAGCAAAGCACATAGCTGGCCTTGTCACATTTTAATTTTTTTCTTTTTAGTCTCTAATCATGATGAGAAGTTCTTTTTTAGTTAGACTAGACTTGTACCCACACTGCATGCGAGATTTTACCGAATTTTTTTATTAATTTTCAATTTTGAACATCGACTTATTATGTGATATCTTCTATTAGAAATACGATAAACTTTTATAATATCCAAGACACGTGCACGTACTATGCACGATCTGTCGTAACTTTTTTTTCCTTGTCTTTTTAAAATTTCTGAAAAAATATAATAATTTTTTCATAATTTTCTAATATATATGTAGATTTTTTAGCAATTAAAAATGTTTTTAATTAATTAATCTTAATTAATGAAATTAAAAAAAATGGGGAAGTAGGACTAGGACGGGGGAGAGAGAAGCATCGGATTGGAACCATTACAGGAGAGAGAGAGAGAGGAGGGAGAAAGGAAGGGAGAAAGAAGAAAAGGTGGCGAATATTTACAACTAAATCAATTGATAAATTGTATAAGGAAAGAAGAAAAAACAAACGAGCAACCGAAAAGGGAAAGGAGAGAACGTATTCTGAAATTATCAATCTGTCCTAAAACCAATGGTTATAATTAATTGGACATGACGCCAGTGGGCAATTTATTTCGGCGGAATCTGATGGGCATTTTAAGAAAGCAAAAGTTAGCTATAATATTATAAATAGATGATGCAAGGAGAATTATATAACAAATGGATGATGCAAGGATCTTTCTCCCTTTATACTATTATAAATAGATGATGCAAGCAGAATTATATAACAAATGGATGATGCAAGGATCTTTCTCCCTTTATAATATTATAAATAGATGATGCAAGCACCAATATAGAGGGAGAAAAAAAAAATAAATGCAAAGGAGGGTATCGTATTCTGAACATTTTCACCAAATGAGAACGTATTCTCATCGACTGGTATATTATGAAAA
Organism: Punica granatum; assembly: GCF_007655135.1. Classification (NCBI taxonomy): domain Eukaryota; kingdom Viridiplantae; phylum Streptophyta; class Magnoliopsida; order Myrtales; family Lythraceae; genus Punica; species Punica granatum. Next base: position 31,697,160 of record NC_045128.1, read on the forward strand.
AAGTGAACACTTAGGGAAATGTTTCCCTAACTCCGATCCATCCAATTTGCATACAAATTACCCTGAACTCAAGAGGTCCAGCCTCTCGCCATCATTGCCCTTACCACAATAGCAATACGACGTGGGGCCCTTGAGTCGTGGCTAATCACCAAAACTCCTACCTAGGGATGACCCAACATTTGAATTGGGGGATCATTGGAGGAGTGAAATAAAAAATAAAAAATAAAGGTTTTTTGAATTAGAGAAACGAATTTGGATTTTTTGCGAAAAATTGATGAATAATATATACAATTTTTTTAAAGCGTGATGCTTGATCTCATCAAATCTCAGTCAAACCCGAATTGCCAAAGATGCTCTAAACTAGCTCGGACACACCATAATAGTCACTTCAGCTATACCACTATTATGAGCAAAAACCCGTAATCCACTTTAAAAAATGAGGGTATGGTATTCTGAACATTTTCACCAAATGAGAACGTATTCTCATCGGCTGGTATATTATGAAAAAAGTGAGCACTTAGGGAAATGTTTCTGTAACACCGATCCATCCAAAAGTATATATTTTTATGTTTGATAAAAATGAATGGTTGATATTTAAGAATAAAAATCTAACGGTTCATATTCTGTGTGCTACAATAGCAACGATTTTTAATGTACCATTGCAGAAACGTTCTCGATTATTACGTGCCTTGACATGATGAAAGTTATGAATTATGTATTATAAAAGGAGGTCCTCGATTGGCCAATTATTTTTAAGGGAGATATGTTCAGTCACACCAAGGGAGATGCGTATATCAAACAATGCGCACTGTATACATACACACATATTATAAATTGAACAGTGTTTGCTATATATGTTGATTAATTCCCTAAGGCCGATTGATATCTAAGAATAAAACAGACAATTGCCTAGGTTTGCGTCGTACAAAGAATTTGTGTTGTCATTTGTCTTCTAATAATCTTAGTAACCAATAAAAAAAATTATGTTGCAATTATGGCGCACGGCAATCATATCTCCCTTTTGACTTGTTTTGACTCACTTTTTTATGTGCGATTAGCATCAGCACGGTTTGATAAAAAGTTGAATTTTCGTTCTGAGCAAATTTATGGAATGCCACCTTCGAGGGAACTTCCATCGAAGCGGTATGTATGATATGATGCAAAAGGTCCCATTGTAATATAGGAAAGACGACATTGTATGAAAGCAAACTTCTTGGAAGCAGTATGTATGATATAATGCAAAAGGTTACCATTGTAATGTCGGAAAGACGACATTGTTTTTCAGCAAACTTATTGGATGAGAGCTAACCCTACTATGAATTCTCTCTCCCTCTCTCTCTCTCTCTCTCTCCTGCAATTTCCTTTCAGGTCGTCTTCTTCCTTCTCACCATCACTTGCCATTAGAATTCTTTCTGTCCTCCCCATTATTTCAACAGCCCTTGAAACCATCGCAATGAAGAGGAAGACTATGAAATCAAGGAAACTCCAGCGTATGGAGTTTTTCGGTCCTCCACAATCCCCACCCCCACCTCCACCCCCACCAAAATTTCAGTTTCCTCCGAAGCCTCCGCTGCCTCCGCCACCCATGGTACATTTCTTTTATCTGGGCTTTCCCCAGTGATCGTCGTGGAAGGAGCTTCACCAACCGCTGCTGCCCACCACCACCACCGCAGCTCGTGGGCCGTAGTAGGCCATATCGCCATGGTGGTGATTTCCTTCTTGACCATCTACAATGGTCTCTTCACCTGCAAACGGAACACCGGGGGCATGATGAAAGGTATTGCTATGTGGATAGCTAAACGCAAAGAAGGGACGCGCCAAAGGGCAGCCTGCAAGACCGATAGCAATGCTGATGTAGCTGAGTCGCAGCAGTCAGTTTCTTCCGCCCCGAAATCAGAAGGAGGAGGAGAGTCAGGAAACGAGGTTTCTTCCAACCCGGAATCAAAGGAGGAGGAGAGTCAAGAGACAGAGGAGGAGACGGAGGGCGAGTAAGTCAGGAGCACATTCTTGGGCTCTCTGACTATATTATATGTACTGCATGAGCATATAGAAAGAGGAATAAAAAAGGATTAAATAATCCATACTCTAATTGATTTGATGATGTTATGGATCTACTTGAAAAACCACCTTCTAGTGAACTTCCCTCAAAGTGGATCATAGGAATTATAATATTTTGGGATGATATGTTCCGTTATAGTGAATTGTCCGGTACGTCCATGGAATGTTCCTTGATGAAGTTTACTCTCTCTATGTATTTATAAGCCATATCTGTCCCACTTTTTATCATAGTATTAAAATGAAGTTATATATATACATATATATATATATATATTTGTTTATACGCGTCACAGTTCACTACGACGGATTGGAGCTGCTAATCAAGCCTTCACGGCCTTACCCCCGATTAAGAACAGAACTTGCGCTGATCTTTTATATATGTAGTTTAAGGAAAATTAGAATCAAACAAATTATATGTCGAGTCTGACTGACTTGCTTGATGCGTCACTGCTGTCATGGGGAGGAAAGAGAAGGAAGAACTTTGGGTCCCACCGAAGCGAAATAAATAAATATGTGGATCGGATTTATTTCAGTCAACCAAAAACTTTGTTTTTTTTAATGAATAAACCTCTGATTTGGATCACGTATCCGGAAGAGTAATTAATAACCGACTTCGAATCTCACTCATATCGTAGAGCTCGTCACTATGTAATGTATTATGCATTGGCGGAAGCCGGTTCATAATACTTGATCCAGTGGGTCTTTCACTTAATTTACTATTGTGCTGGTGGGGCTGCGGTGATCAAGTTATGCTAAGTTTCAACGAGTTACGGCGAAAGGAACATTCTGTAGCGGTTAGATTCCCTTATTGAGGTAGTCACAGCGGACTAATAAGACCTAGCCTTTGATCCAGGAAAAAAAAAAACCAACTTGAAGAAATAATTTTCAACCAAGATTAAGCTTAATTAGAGCAGCGGCTGGTTCCATATAATTACAATGTGGAAATTTATTTTCACTCAGAAAATAATGTTGGAATTTGGGGGAAAATAATTAGACCAAGTATGTGTTTTGTCTTGTTTCAAGTTGTTGACCGTTTTGATAGCTTTTTATAAGGTATGTTCGTCCAGGGGGAAAACAAACAAAACCTAAGAAAGGATGATGGACGAACAAGCTAGATGATAGGCATATTGTGAATAATTAAAATTACTTTACATATATAAGTATTTATTTATTCATTTTTTTTTTCTCATTTTGATAAGTAACTATCAGAGCAGAGGTCTCCTCGCACAGCTCCAGTCCATCTGAATGAACTGTGACATATATATATATATATATTAAACTTCACTTTAATACGTAGTTACGCGCTATAATAAAGTCGAATTGATTTGGCTTATATATATACACACATATATATACTAGTCGGATGGCCACGTATGGTGTGCATCTTCAAAGAGTTACCAATCTATAACCTCTTAAAAAATAATTACACTGTGCCAATCCGATAAATAATATAAATAAATAAATTTAATATATATTTATATAAATGTTGGAATTTAGGGGAAAGAAAAGAAGAGATCATGAGTGCCCCGTTCCTAGACTAATTGCAACATAATTTTTTTTGTTTTTTTTATTGGTTACTAAGATTATTAGAAGACAAATTACAACACAAATTCTTCGTACGACGCAAATCTTGGCAATTGCCTGTTTTATTCTTAGATATCAATCGGCCTTAGGGAATTAATCAACATACATAGCAAACACTGTTCAATTTATAATATGTGTGTATGTATACAATGCGAATTGCTTGATATACGCATCTCCCTTGGTGTGACCGAAAACATATCTCCCTTAAAAATAATTGGCCAATCGAGGACCTCCTTTTATAATACATAATTCATAACTTTCATCATGTCAAGATACGTAATAATCAAGGATGTTTCTGCAATGGTACATTAAAAATCGTCACTATGGTAACACATACAATATGAACTGTTAGATTTTTATTCTTAAATCTCAACCATTCATTTTTATCAAACATTAAAATATATACTTTGATTGCATGAACGTATGCGCGTAGACAAGTTATTATGACTCTCCATATCGACTAGGTAGAAGTACATAATAATTTTCATATTAAGATATGAACACCATAGAACAATATATATGACGCCATTTATGACGCAACGTTTGTATTATAATTATCATTTTTCTTCTGCTTCGATGGATTTATATAATGATGGCATGATACTAATGTCTTAAACCTGCACGTAAACGCAGAAGTGCTAGGAGGATATTTATTTTATACTAACAAGGAGCTCGATTTTTCAAATTTATTAATTAAGCAATTCAACAACTAATTAGAATTCATAATAACTAATAAGGAGTTTCAATATCCATTTTTCTGAATCCTGATAAAATTAAAAGGTGTTCTCACCCTATTTGCCGAAAATAATTAGTGTTTCGATGGTGGCTTTCTCAAACCACAAAATGCTTGCAAAAGCCAATATTCCGAGTTTCGACTATGCCCAACTGAAAATCTCTATCAGCTTTGAGAACTAGGTAAATAAAGCTTGAAATAGTTGCTGCATAATGGCTTTAAAAATAACCGAGTTGAGCCTATAGTTGAGCGTAAACTTTTCAAATGTCAACTTAGCCAAGCTCGAGAGACTTGAATGTGAATTAGTTCGGCAAATTAAGGGATCGACCCGGCAGCTTTCAACTCTGCTCGACTCGAGTACGCACTAGAGACCTAAGGCAGGATGCTACCTAAATCGGGACTAGCTGTTCGAGAAGCATACCAAGAAAGAAATGCGGACCTTGTATTTAACATGGGCTGGACTGTGTTAAACTTGGGCCAACTAATTATTTCTGTTGTGCAGCAAAATTGAGGTCCGCCTTAGATTAATTGCAACAATTTTTTTTCTTTTTTCTTTTTAATGATGGCAAAGGAGGGCCATCATCATATGTATGTGTATATCATATACATACACAAGCATATGTATGTCTTGTATTTCTCTTGATACTGAATAGAGAGAAATGTTTTTGTATCTATACTTTTGTTTCATTTTTGGGATAAATATATAAATACACGATGTTATTAATTGGAAGAAACACACATTGCCAATTCTTGATATTATTTTCTGCCCGACGTATGTATACTCGACTTAAAGCTCAGCTTCCTCGCTGTATTACACACCGTGATGGCTGCTTCATCGAAATATACTAGGATTTCGATATTAGATAATATATATCAGTAGCTGACAATTAGCGTCCAATTATTCGATCATTTTTTATTGGATATTAACTGATTCACAGTAGTATTATGTTGGAAATGGTCCTATATAAGGGGAGAAATTATTAAGTTAAAATGATATAACTATTCCATGTGGTTTGAATTAATTGAGTATCTAAAAAACATTATTTTTAAATAATTTGTTGATCAATTCAATTCTTCAGTACGTATTTTGGTATCCGAAAGCCCAAAGGGTTCGGACTAGTCCAATTAGAGTGGATCGGCCCACTAAGAGGTAAAATTCATATTGTGTAGATTTTCTCCATCCACAATATTCGAACTCTAGACCTTGCTTAATGAAAATAAATATCGAACTATTTAAATCGGTCCACGTTGGTTTGAGAGTAGAATTTGACATTGTCTATTTCACTAAGTTCACAACGTTTCTATATTTTGATCACTTGTGTACTCTTTCATCGCATCGGATTATGTGCTACTTACAATTACTGTTTTTGACTCTGCCTATGTTTTTTATTTGAATATCATTTGCTAGTCTCATCTTTTAGGTACGTAGGGTTTCTCTTGGGGTTCTTGGAATTTCAGGAGAATCTTTATACACCTCTCAATTCATATCATTGTTCAATTTTAATCTTTGAACAAAAGCTCTAAAATCACGATGAAACTACTAATATAGAAATTAGGACGTCTTATACGTGTTATTTAAAGAATATGGCATAAATATATTCAATGTACGTCGTGTTAGTACACTAGTAATGGAAACTACTCGGCAATTATGAATTGTGGATCCCTTGAAAATCCTCTTTTCTAATTGGGGTATCATCTTTTATGCTCTTTGTAATTATATAAGTTGTTATCAATAATTTAGGTGGCATCTTGCCTTGGGTCTCTTGGGCGTACTCGAGTTGAGCAGAGTTGAAAGCTGCCAGGTAGATCCCTTAATTTGCTGAACTAATTCACATTCAAGTCTCTCGAGCTCGGCTAAGTTGACATTTGAAAAAGTTTACGCTTAGCTATAGGCTCGACTCGGTTATTTTAAAGCTTTTATGCAGCAACTATTTCAAGCCTTATTTTCCCAGTTCTCCAAGCTAATAGGAATTTTCAGTTGGGCATAGTCAAAACTCAGAATATTGGCTTTTGCAAGCATTTTGTGGTATGAGAAAGCCACATCAAAACTTTGATTATTTTCGACAAATAGGGTGAGAACGCCTCGTAATTTTATCAGGATTCAGAAAAATGGATATTGAAACTCCTTATCATGAATTCTAATTAGTTTTTGAATAGCTTAATTAATAAATTTGAAAAATCAAACCCATTGCTTGTCTAAAATAAATATCCTCCAAGCACTTTTGCGTTTGGGTGGTACATGCAGGTTTAAGACATTGGCATCATGCCATCATTATATAAATCCATCGAAGCAGAAGAAAAATAATAATTATAATACAAGCATTGCGTCATAAACGATGTCATATACATTTTTCTATGGTGTTCATATCTTAATGTGAAAATTATTATGTGCTTCTTCCTAGTCGATATGGACAGACATAATAACTTGTCTACACTTATATGTTCATGCAATAAAAGTTCTCAATTTAATTCACCCAAAAAAAAAAGTGTTCTCAATTCAAATAGAGAGGATTAATTTGGAAGATAAGGCAAGTGGATTGACGTAATTACTCCTCTTGCTTGCGGTGTAAGTAAGCTTTCGAATCAGATGGTGATACTGGTACCAAGTAGAGCAAAGTTGAACTCGCTCAGATGACGCAATCCGAGGCCATCTGCCTCTCTCGGTTGGCAAATTGGATCCCATCTTGTTCAAGAGCCCTCCCGTAACTACCAGCCCATGCCCGATCTTATGTTGATTAATTCCCTAAGGCCGATTGATATCTAAGAACAACACAGGCATTACCAAGGTTTGCGTTGTACAAAGAATTTGTGTTGTAATTTGTCTTCTAATAATCTTAGTAACCAGTAAAATAAAAACAAAATATTATGTTGCAATTAGTCTAGGAGCAGGGCACTCATGATCTTGTCTTTTCGTTCCCCTAAATTCCAACATTATTTTCTGAGTGAAAATAAATTTCCACATAGTAATTATATGGAACCAGCCGCTGCTGTAATTAAGCTTAATCTTAGTTGAAAATTACTTCTTCAAGTTGGTTATTAATTACTCTTCCGTATACGTGATCCAAATCAGAGGTTTATTCATCAAAAAATAATAATAATAAAGTTTTGAGTTTCACTGAAGTAAATCAGATCCACATATTTATTCATTTCGCTTCAGTGGGACTCCAAGTTCTTCCTTCTCCTTCCTCCCCATGGCAGCAGTGGCACATCTAACTAGTTAGTCGGACTCGACATAAATTTGTTTTGTTCTAATTTTCCTTAAACTACATATATGTAAGATCAGCGCAAGCTCAGTTCTTTATCGGGGGTGAGACCGTGAAGGCTTAATTAGCAGCTCCAGTCTGTCGTAGTGAATTGTGACATGTATAGACAAATATATATACATATATATATATATGTATAACTTCATTTTATTATTGTGATAAAAAGTTGAATGGATATGGCTTATAAATTCATAGAGAGAGTAAACTTCATAGAGGAAGATTTCCTGGACGCCCCAGACAATTCACTATAACGTGATATATCATCCCAAAATATTATAGTTCCTATGATCCACTTCGATGGAGGTTCCCTCGAAGGTGGTTTTTCAAGTAGATCCATAACATCATCAAATCAATTAGACTATAGATTGTTTAATCCTTTCTTATTCCTCTTTCTCTAGCATCATGCATTATATATAATATAGTCAGAGAGCCTAAGAATATATTCCTGACTTACTCGACCTCCGTCTCCTGACTCTCTTCCTCCTTCGACTCCGGGGTGGAAGAAACCGATTGCTGCGACTCAGCTGCATCGACATTGCTCTCGGTCTTTCGGGCTCCCCTTCGGCTCGTCCCTTCTTTGCGTTTAGCTATCCTATTGGGAATTGGTGTATGCCCCAGAGGCAATTTGTCGTCAATTCTGTAATATGACATGTATTTTATTATAACACGAGGCATTTCTGTTATTGTGTGGATTGCGCTAAATATTAATTTTACACAATAACGTCATTGGAATAGTAGGCTCAATAGGCATCAAGTGTGATTTGATTGTGAGATCCTATAATTACTGAACACTATTCCTAAATGTCCCCAGTCGGAGTATTATCGTTAATTAGGACGACGATAATACGGTTAGACTAATGTGCTGTTGATTGATGACCAAGTCTTACAGGTCATGGATGTGGAGACATCGAGTCACACTGCAAATATACATTAAGAGTAATATGTACCGGACTGACACGTCATGAGACTGCTACATGGGTTGTTACTTGATTGTTATTAGCAGATCTCATAGTAACTATGGCACAATGGTCCTTTAACTTGAGGTTACCATTGATTCATACATGTAATGTCGTATACTTTGATATTGTCAAACGCCACCGTAACAGATTGGTTATAAAAGACAATTATTGGGCATGCCACAAAGCATGGAAATGAATGTGAGTGACCAAGATAAAATTTGTCATTCCTACGTAACAAGAGCGATATCTCACGGCCACTTGATGGGAAGAGACTAAAAGTGTATGCATACCCAAATGAGTCGATATAATGATATCGAACTTATTTGTTCTGATAGACTTACCCGATAAACGAAGAAAGAGAGATTGAGCTATACAAGGATGACATGACCATGCCTTGGGCTCAATAGAGATATATATGACAAAGGGATTATACTGTATAGTAACATATGTCCCAAAGTTCGTCAAGAAATTGACTTTTCGATTACTTGAGTAACAGTGATGCATTGTTAGATACGGCTCATTGTTTGTAATATTGAAATAGAGATTTCGATACTACTGTCAACGTAATTGAGAACCTATAGGGTCACACATGACGACTAAATTAACGAGATATTTTGAAACAATAAAATTTTCTACTAGAGATTAGATGATTTAAGGTGCGACCGTTTAATTAGATATTTAATGGGATTAAATTTACCGATTAATTAGACTCGATTTATTAGATTTAATGGTGTGTCAAGTGGCTATGTTCTATGGAACCACTTGGAACCAATTTTGTGAAAACACATGGTGGATGTGTAGGAAGACATATGAGCCAATTGTTTGATGTCACTGTACACATGGGCCATTGAAATGTATATATTTATACATACACATGGGCAAATCAAGAGATGCCATTTACCTATACACATGGGCCATTCATATGTAGCCATTTATGACATTCACATGGGCAAATCAAGAGGTGTCATTTACCTAGACACATGGCAAATTGGAAACCTCCAAATCAAAAACTTATGTATATAGATATATAGAGCTCAAGAATGAGAGGGAGATAAGGAGATAGAAATGCATATCTAAGTGCATGAAAATTCGGGTTGAATCGTTTAACTCGAATAGGTCCATTAGACTAGTAACTTTAGGTGTCGCACCGGTGTTTCCTTCGAGAGTTGGCTGCTAGTACTGTCGATCTCGAAGATCCATCGATAAAGTTGGTGTGGATACTTGTAAAGGCATCACACTTGAGGCGCTTGGTCGACAATTTTAAAATTTCAGGTATGCTTTATCTATTCCTATTCTTCTGGTAGGTTTTGGGATCTAGTTTTAAGGGTAGGAAATTTTGAATTTCTCATTCTTTTACCCTTTTATAGACCTTGTGAAACTAGCATATCCACCTAGCAATACCTTTTATCATGCCCCTCGATATTCCGTTTGTAGGTGAAGAGACCATTGTAGATGGTCAAGAAGGCAATCACCACCACGGTGATATTGCCTAGTACGGCCCACGAGCTGCGGTGGTGGTGGTGGGCGGTAGCGATTGGTGGAGCTCTTTCCACGACGATCACTGGGGGAAAGCACGTATAAAAGGGACACATCGTGGGTGGCGGAGGAGGAGGCGGAGGCAGCGGAGGGGTCGGAGGAAACTGAATGGGAAAAGGAAATTCTAGTGGAGGTAGGGGTGGGAGTCATAATAACAGATGAGATTTCTTGTCACAAAAGTAGTGGATAACTTGTTGTTGGTCTTGTCAAAATAAGCTTGTCCTAATAAGTATATTATGACAAGATAATGCTCGATTACAATATCTTATAACTTATTGTGATAAACTTATTTTCGCTATAAAACATTATATAATGTGTGTCACAATATATGAAAATATGTATATACATATATGTTAGCTAGTTATTATGGGAATACTTGGTTCGTGAAACTCGCACAATATTGAAGATATGTGTATACATATAAATATATATGTATCTAAATACATATTAAATATATGCATTATGAGACTTTATTCAGTGTAATTAAATATTCTTATCACAATATACAAATTAAGTATGTATATACATGCATATTAAGTATGTATATACATATATGTTACTTATTATGGGAATAATTGGTTTTCAGCGCTCACACGACATTGAAGATATGTATATACACATAAATATATATGTATCTACATACATATTAAGTATGTGCATTATGAGACTTTATTTAGTGTAATTTAACATTCTTATCACAATATAATTTTCTTATGATAAATTTTTGTTTGTAGCAATATAATTTGTCACAATATACAAAATTTCTTGTAGCGAGTGGGATGGTGGAGGACCAAAAAACTCCACATGATGGAGTTTCCTTGATTTCATATTTTTCTTCTTCTTCTTCTTCTTCATCGCGATGGTTTCGAGGGCTGTTGAAATAATGGGGTGAGAAGGATGGATTCGTCGATTGATGAATCGGGTCTTGTAGTCTCCGGATTGGTTGGAGGAGAGCTAGTAGATCGAACACCTTCACCAAGCCTAAAGAAAGGATCAACTTAGATACCTCTTTGTTCACTATATTCCTGGTTTGCTAAAACGCACGGAGTGGCAGTGACTCGCGCAAGTCGAGTGAATGTTAGAAGTGAGACGGGATACATGCATTTATAGAGTGAGGGTGAGGGGGGGAGGAGAGAAATTTCCAACTTTAGAATAGTGCACTTGCCGCGAGAGAGTGAAGAAGGCAGAGAGAAGTGAGAGAGCGAGAGAACATATCTAAGAAGAGTAACCGTTTGGTTTTATAATTTGATTTTAACTTTACTCTACTTATCTTCAATTCAACAATACAATTATTAATTTTTCTTTTTTCTTCAATTTTTTTAATCATTCAATTCAATTTTTAATATTAGATTCTCTCAACTATTCATTATCTTTTTTCACAATTCAACAACGCAATCATTATTTTCTCTCAACTATTCATTACTTTTTCACATTTTTTCTCATAATTCAACAACACAATCATTACAAATAAATTTAAATCAAAACTCAACTCTACTCAACTATAAAATTAAACACAAAAACTTTGATTAAAACAACTGGTATTCGAAACAAATTCAAGTTTTCCACGAAACAACTGTCCGGTTGATTTCTACTTATACACATATATGTATATATATATATATATATTCAGCAGTTCTTATCTTCTGCTACTATATATAGCAGAAGGATTCTCTGTTTCGTCTCTTCCTCGAACTTACATGTGGAGGGTGGGTGCGGGAAAGTTCAGTTCGATTTCTAGCATGAACTGTAACTGTCCCAAATTATTATCATTTGGTTGAATATTATTTCGCTGAACACACTAATTTCTCTCTGTTTATAGTAGAGTAGAGATGAGAACCATATCATCATCATCATCGTATTTTATTTAAGAAAAAAATAATGTTAAACTAATTAGATATTTTCTTTTCAAAAATAGGTAGAAATTAAAAGTCAAATAATAAAATAGCAATATCAAGACACAAACTTAAGGAAAACATGGACTTATTGAGCAACGTGATTAGATAAAACTGAGCTTTTCTTTTTGAAATAAATATTATAGTATTTTATCATATTGAATTCTAACATTTATTTAACTTTTTCTTTTTTTTTTTGGCTCTGTAAATTGACAATCTCATGATACCTTCTCTTGATTGGTTATTAGAGTAAGCATCAAATAAAAAATAATTAGACAAAAAAATAATTAAATAACCATGTGCAAAGATTGGTTGTAAAACTAATTCCTTGGAATTTAAGCTGATGCTCGAGTGCCAAGCTAAGGGGAGTTTCAAACCTCCAAAACTTATTTCTATTCTTTTTTTTTTTAAAATTGTGACTATTCTCCTTTTATCTTAATAAATGTATATGTGTATATATATATCAGCAGCGAATTCCCCATACAGATAGAGGCGCCTCTCAAAAAGGTACTCCGGAGGCTTCGGGATCGAGGTATCATTAGCCGAAGAAGACCCTGGCCAATCCATGTGGCCCACTTGACGAATGTCAGCGACGGAGACATCGTAAATTGGTCCGCGGGCCTCGCTGTGTCGGAGTAGATGATGCTGTTGGCAAGGGTTGAAGAGAAGGAGTGGAGGATCAATGAAGGCACCATCTCGTTGCATCTCTCCCATTGAGAGAGCTGTGGGGAAGAAGGATCTGGTTCGGGGATTGTGCCATTCAAAAATGCCAGTTTCTTTTTTGGCACGGAGAGCCATCTTCATGGCTCGAAACCTGGTGGCCTAATTCTCACCACTATATAGAATAGGATAGGAGTGAGGGGAACACCGTCAACAGAGTCGACAAAGCAGCGTACTCTCTCGACCGGGTCATCAAAAAAAAATACTGCTAAATCTTTCCGAAGTGAGAGAAGGAGGGAAGGCACACTACAACTAACATAACAGCCAGCTGAAAAAGGTTAGCTAGCTAGGCTAGCGCGCAATGGCTTTCTTTCAGCCACTAGTGGCTTATGTAGTGGTCGGCATTCCTACTTGCTCCTCCTTGCCCCCTACTTAAGAATCCAAAGGTCACCTTTGGATGTTGTGGTGACGCTTTGGTTACGAAGGTTACCGAGGTCTAGGTTTATGGATGGATTTAGTCAGCGAAAGTCCCTCAAACTCAATCAATATCAACAAGATGTCGTGACCGGTTAGACGGTTAGGTGCCGGTATGAGTGAATACCAGTTTACCCTGGGCCACCTCGAATGGCGTGAGCCGCATGCGGGGAGACGAGCACGTACGGTTTTTAGGGGGATCTGGTCGAAAGATGCGCCCCTATCTCTAAAGGGGCGTAAGCCCTTCACTCGCTAGGGGATGGGATTCATTCACTTGCATTCCTGCTAGCACTACAAAAAGCTCCGGTCAACATGCCCCTACTACTGCTGTGCAGCCTTTCCTCGGGTTTGTAGAGTCGGGTTTCCCATTTACCCACAACGGAGGAGCCCCCCCCACCAGGCAGGCGGCCACGGGTCATAACGCACTCTTCGTGAGATGAGGAGCCTAGCCTTTTTCCTCAAATGTCATTGCTAGCAAGAGCAGAGAGATCAGAACCAACTGCATTACCACCGCATCGGTCTTTGCTATTGGAGCTGGTAGCGCAATGGAAGAAGAAGATGCTCTTACTGTTTTCGAATGCCCTCTTGCTGCGGATGGAACATCTCAAATGTGAGAAAGTCTTTTCAACCGAAGTGAGCCGAGGAATGAATGAAATGACCTATTTTAGTAGACCTTTGGCTTGACCCTTCGAGTGGACACAAAAAGCTAACGAGAACTTCGAACGGGCAAAGTTATCTTCTATACGAGCGAGCCTGTCCCCAGTTTTTACTATTAATTATATAGTATAGAACCTCCTCGAAGCAAGGAAGGGACTGAATCCACTAGCCAGTCCGTCTATCCCTACCACAACACCTTAACACAAACACAATTAAGTTAAGGCGTGGTGTCAAGTATAGGTACCTTGTAATCAAGACTTTTATCTGCTAACCAATCATAGACTTTCCATAGTAAACCGAATCTAACTAACGTAGGGTCAGTAGACTCAGTCTTCCATTTCCGGTTTACGACCGGTGCTTCAAAGAAGTCTTGGAGTAAGAGGGACCACGTTCCAGGAAAAGAAAATCCAATCAAATCGTATATCACTTGATACCTTTACTCGCATTGGTCATATATAAAGTGTCACCCGGGAATGGTACGAAGACTCACTCTTGAGAGATCCTTTGAATACGACCAGGGGGATAGAAGCCCACGGAGCGGTAGGCTAAGCCGGAAAGGGAGAGAGTCCTGGGCCTTGTACACACCGCCCGTCACACTATGGGAGCTGGCCATGCCCGAAGTCGTTACCTTAACCGCAAGGAGCAACCTGATTTTTGCTGATAGTAGTATAGATAGGATCGAAAAGCCAATGACGAAGGGAAAAGACATACCTTAAAAAGTATGGAATGCTCTACCCAAAAGCTCATCTGACCCCAAGGTAGTACGTATCCTGTAAAAGCTGTCACAATCATTAATAAGAAGATTACAACTCCGGGAAGAGGGGTGAGGCTCTTGCGGAAGCCCTGCCCGCCCTTCTCTATTTTGAGGGATCCCTCATATTGAGGATTCCAGGCTTCCCAGACTCGTAACAGACGGCTAGGAACAACCATAGAAAAGAAAAAGAAAAGAAAGAATGACGGATTGCTTGCAGTGAAAATGGAATATCCTATGCAGTTAGCTTTCCTCGGGTGTAATTCAATCTTTCGTTCCCATTGATCTAAGAGCTGGTTGAAGGTCTTCCCCGGGGAAACTTCTAACAGGACCGGTAACAATAAGGTACCAGGTTAACTAAAACTATTCTTATTCTCTGGTTGTTAAGGCCTTATTTTACTGCTGGTCTAGCTAGCCGCCCTATCTCTTCCCGCCGCTTGCTTTTGTGTAAATAAAATGTCAAAGCTTGAAAACTATACTTGTTGTAGTTTGCTACGTAAGGCACCTAAGCTTGATAACATATCTCACAAAGAGGTGCTTTCGACTCCGTCAAGCCTCCACGAGTAGTAATGAACTATAGAGAGCTGGTTGTTGACCAACAAAGAAAGAGATGGGCCTTTTTGGGCATTGGTTGAGATAAATCAAGCTTGGACCGACTTAAGTCAAGACTGGCTACCTAGCAAGAAAACGGCTGCGCTAACGCGCAACGGTGGTCGTCAGAGACGAAAGTCGGCCATAGTGATCCGGGAGTCCCGTGTGGAAGGGCTCTCGCTCAACGGATCAAAGGTACGCCGGGGATAACAGGCTGATGACTCCCAAGAGCTCTTATTGACGGAGTCGTTTGGCACCTCGATGTCGACTCATCACATCCTGGGGTTGAAGAAGGTCCCAAGGGTTCAGTTGTTCGCTGATTCAACGATTGAACCTTTCCTGGATCAACAGAAAGGGGGATCTACAGAAAGAATGAAGAGAGAACGGAACAGGACTGAGCGCCTAGCTTGTTTTCTTATTGATTCCAGGGGCGGCGGCACTCTTGAATGAAATCTATTAGAACCGAATTAGCACTTCTCTCAATTGTCACCGCCTGGCCTCTCTTGCTACCACGGTAGCTAGCAACTCCTAGCTACAACTCGAACTCCTTAGCTACTAAAACAAGAACTCTTTCACTCGGGCTACTTTTCTTACCGGGCAAGTTGGCGGCGCCCTTTTTCATTATCATCTACCGCCTTTCTTTCCTCCCGGCTATTCACGCATGAAGATCGTCGGATGTATGCTCGACTTCGGTTGCGCATCCAGCAGCGCCACGACAATCGATTAAGTCGTGGAGTTTTCATCGAGATCCAGTCATTCAGTGCAAGTGATATCCTATATAAAGAAATCCGGTCTTTCTTTTCCAATCCCATCGGTCCAATCATTGCTGAGGGCGGAATGGAAGAAAAGTAATGAAACCTGCGATGGCTACTGAATAACCTCCTTTTACTTTCTTAATAATAAAAGTATCCAGATAATACATACACGAATAAACTCTCAGGTTCCAGTCCAGGTCTGATATTATTCCTTCCATCTGATCATGTTCTGTTGATTTCTACTTATATACTCACACACACGCACGCACACGCACACGCACACGCACACATATATATATATACCAGTTCCTATCTTCTACTGCTATATATAGCACTCACGATTTATATTATATTTAGCATCCAAAGACTTTTCTCAATTCAATTAAATAATTAAGCCCGGTCGATTTGCTCGCCCGTATTGTACATTTTTTAGAGAAGGGCTCCACTATATTCTTGAGAACGTGACCGGTATCATCCTGCATGATCGAATAGCACGATTTCTAGCTAAATCCCCAAATTCAAAATAGATAGATATATCTATCGACTCTGATGATCATCTACGTATATTTTCATAATACAACTTTCTTGTAAGTTTGAATTCCAAACTAATTAATCAGCCCTTCTTTTTAGTTTTATTTGCACCCATTATGAGAGTTTCATGTAAGTCCCGAAAGAAAGCAACGAAAGAAGAAAAAGATTTTCTTCTTCAGTCACCAGAAATAGAAAAGGGCCAAATCTCAGTCAAGCACCAAAAGAGGAAAAGAATCAGAAAGACTCATCATAATCATGCGTTCTGCTTACTTATCATATCTCTCGTGTTTATTCTGTTTTGTCACGAGATGGGATAATTGCCACGATCGAATCACTATTTTATCGATGATGATGATGATGATGATGATATCATAATGATAATAAAAATAATAAATTATACAATTACAAAATTTTAAACATAGAAGATAGAGCCTATAACCCTAACAAAGATAAAAAAACCAGCCCACTGCCATGTAAGAGAAACGTTGCGAATCTCTTCATTTTCTCAAACCCCCCCACAAACACCAACCCTGCCACACGCTCACACAAAAAATATATTGCTGAAAGTGTTAAGTAGACTCATTACAATCTACCGCAAGGGCAGATACCTGAGAAAATGCTAATGTCTAATCGGGTATTACAAGAACGGAAGAAACGATTTATTCTCCGAGCAAATAACAAAGAATAATAAGTGAAAAAATCACAATAGATAAAGATAGATACAAATGTCATTTGCCATCTTAAAATCGATCGATCCACTCACGACCTTCTAGCAGCCTTTCATCACGGGACCCAACCAATGCTGGGAAGAAGGGAAAAGATTGCACCTTACCCTAAATCCATGATGAAAATCTACTATGTTATGAAACAAAGTACAGAAGCAGGGTATATTGGACCGGTATCCGTGCAAAAGATCCCACCACAAATCACAGCCCCCAGTTTGAACAATCAAACTTAATCCTTAATAGCCCAATCCCAAAATAATCAAACCAAGGCTGTTGGGGCCTCCTTGATCAGTTCAGACCATCATTTATCTCAGGGAACCAAAACCTGTTCAAAACTCAACCCAAAAAGACAAGCCACAAAAGTCGATTTGAACAAGCCTGAAGGTAAGATCGATCAAACTTCGGGTCCTTTCATCTTGGTGGTGGGCGGTCATTTTGCCGCAGGGGGTGGCAAAGAGGCCGCAGAGGAGAAATCACCACTGGGCCCATCCACATTGGAGATTTTATGGTGCAATCAATAAAGATGAATTGCACCAAACAATTGAATAAATTACTTAAAATTTAAGTAAAAAAGTATTTTTTTTCAAAAGGTTAGTAATTTTATTTTGAAATATGTGTAAATTATTTCGAAGTTCATACAAATTATTCTGAGATGTGTATACTATAAAGTAAGTAGTTTAAGAGTTTATTATAGAGTAAAGTAATTTACTTTGATTGTATGATGCAACTGATTGCACCATAAACTTTCCCTATCATTTGTTATTTATCTATGTCCGTTTGAATTATATTATTATTATTATTATTATTGAAAGCTTACAATATCTTGTTATATATGATCGTTGGAAAATGATTTTTTTCCCGAAATGGAGCCCTTTAAATCCAGCAAATGTCTCACAATTATAGGAGATTACTCGCCCCTGGGAGATCAAATTGATTATAGAAACATGAGTTTAATTAGTGAATTTATTAGTGAACTAAGAAAAACATTATCTAGACGGGCGGTGAATAGATTGACCTTAAAACATTATCTGGTTTAAGTTCTCTCTCTAGCCCTCGAGCTCGGGTTCGTCGAGCATATCTAGCAAGCCGCGTGGCTGGGTACGTGTTGGGTTCAAGCCTTGGGCATGGCTTGGGAGCCCCTGGCTCATCGGAGCTCAGAGCTCCAGCGAACAAGGGGACTGTTCGTCTCCTCTTTTCTTTTTTCTTTGTTTTTTTTTTTTCAGTTTTTACACATTCTTAATAAATATTACACAATATTTAATATTAAATAAATAAAATGTTAATATTTATTAGGCATTTCCTTCTTTCTATAGGAAGGGCAGTTTAGTATTTTTAGTCAAAGCCTATCCCTCAATTCTTTGAATCCAAATTTTAGAATTGTAATTCACATTCATCGTATTACATCCAACCAAACAAATAAACTTTAATGCAATCTTCATTCTATTATTTACTAATTCATATTCTCTACCTATTATATTCACCCCTAATTCCATTACGACGAAACAAATGTAGCATAAGGGACTATTTCTCGATGAAATAAATCAGACTTACGGAGCGAGTATGGTGAGTTTTAGTAGCTAGGTAATTTTTTTTCCTTCTCTAACATCTCATATATTGTATAAAAGCTTTTGTGAAGAAATTATTGAGCCAATTATATAAGTGATTTTAATTATTCACAATATGCCCATCGTCTAGCTTGTTTGTTCTTTATCCTTTCTTTGGTTCTGTTTGTTTCTTCCCAGTATACGAAGAAACCTTGTAAACCGCTATCAAATCGGTCAACAACTTAGAAAATAAGATGAAAAGGAGCTAGTCGTCCAAAAACTATCAAATATATATCAAAATACTACCAACAATTACATAGGATCTAGTTTTATAAAAAAACACACACACACACAAAGTTGGTCGCCATTCGCCCTTATTTAAGCACATCGGAATCTCGACTTCTCCGGGTAACCTTACTAAAACAAATTGACTATGTTTTCTTCCATAAAATTTACTCTGTTTTTATTTTTGTTGGTGGACATAACATTTAGTGCAAAAGAAAAAATTCAAGTTCTACAGTGTATAATTTTAGTTTTTCCACACCGTATAAAGTCAATATGAATCCTTAGATCCCCTTCATTTGATATGAACCATCCATTTTACATAATTTTTTCAAAATATTTCTATTTTTTATTTCTTATTTTCATCCCACAATCCTTCACTAGTATTACAAGTCAGCCATCACGAAGAAGGAGACAAAAAAAAAAGATGAAAAAACTAATGAAACAAAAACCCTCCATTGACGGTTTCGGGAGCTTCATCAAGCAGCTTTGAGTTTCTCCTTTTGTGATGTCAGTTGATAATGCCTCGCAAGCATTTAACAGGCTGCTTCCATGAGCATTATTACATCAGTTCTTTATCTCAACTTGAGCGGCTCTACTATTTGGACTCGATTCTGGAACTCTGTCTTAGCGTAATCAAGTTCTAGGACACGAGAAAATTGAAAGCTCAAGTCACACAGACGTGCCCGAATCCCGAGTCACCAACTAAAAAGTTTTGGTACCAAAACGATGCGTTAGTTTTTGGTTCTTTGAAATTCTCATTTCATCACATTACTTAACCTGAGATGTTGAATTTACCAGGAACGAAGGTTATATGGTGTATCTAGCCTGTCTCAGGATTCAAATGGAGGATATGTTACTGCTTCATGTATGGATAACAGGTATCCTAAGCTGCATCGACCTCAGAAAATCTATTCAGGTTTCTGAATCGCATATTGTCGAAGAGAGTTGAGATAGAGAATTATGACTGAGAGCCTGAGGATCAAGGAGAGAGGAGAGTGGAAAACCGTTTTTTTGAGGTTCTTGTAAACCGATTTGCTTAATCGGTTTGGCTTGGCATTACACGTGATGCAATAATAGGAATTCGCGTCATCAATTCAGATTTGTGATGGAATTGAAGACTGACTGAAAGAATTATGGACAAAAAATCAAATTTTATATAATAAAGGGATCGGATCGTGATTTTTCAAGGGTGTTTTTGAAATTTAAAACTTATAAAATAACGGTCCTTACTAGATTGAGGGGAATCTAAAGGCCCAAATTAGTTACGTATGATGTGAAAAAAAGGAAAAAATATGCACTAAAGTAGCAGCCAAGAAAAAAAAAGTTTCACGTCTGCTTTCTTTTTTGGAAATAATTCATGTGAACCTCCTACTAAAGAAAAATTATATAAATGTATTCTAGAGCTGATTGGATCTGCAGGAATTAATTAAATGAATAAATGTACCAACATGGCTAGATTAATCGAAACCCAATTGAATTTCCGGATATCATGATTTACACCGAAAAAAAATGAATTTGTTTTCCAAGTAAGGTCTAAAGATCAAGTGTTATGAGTGAAAAATCTATATTGGAAGAGTTTTATCCCCTTAGTGGACCGATCTGGTTTGAACTTGATTAATTGGACCCATTAGACTTGTGGACATTGGAGTGCAGACAATATTAAGTGAATAAATGTAAAAGATTACATTTTCATGATAAAAATTGCTTTTTTTAAAAGAAAATATACATTATTAAAGCACAAAAGAAATAGGGTTAATCACCCAGAAAAACATGACATTTGCACTTTCTTTTCTAAATATAGCACATCTTTTGAAAAATAGTACAGAAATGCACAACCTTTACATTTTTTCTTAAATATAACACGATTTTTTGATAGTATCACAAAAAGACACAACCTTCGCCCCTTTTTTCTAAATATAGCACCCACAGAAAGACACGGTCTTCAGGCATGGTTGTTAGAATCGCGATTCGAATCATAGAATCTTATGATTCTACGATTCAATGAGTAGCTAGCGATTCCGATTCTATGACATGAATCGAGAAGGTAGAATCGTCGATGAATCACGATTCGAATCGTAGAATCATAGAATCGTACCGATTCTACGATTCTAGTTTCAACCCAAAGTCATATACCCTCCCTCTCTCCCTCTTTATCTCTCTCATTGTGCGACAATATTGCTCTTTGGTTTTCTTATTTTATGAAAAGTTTGAAACTTGTATCTTGACTGTAAGTGATAAGGATTTGAAAAGTTTCTGCAACTACTTCGAATTGGGTTCCAGTCGATTCTTGATTGCCATATGGTTTGAGATGATTTAGGCTGTAATTTTTTTTCGACTTTTTTAAGTGCAAAGAAATATGATTTCAAGTAGGGATAGGCTAAGAAGAAATTAGGGAGGAAAGCAGTTTCGCCTACAAGATCCGTAATCACAGTATTATATCAATTTTCATTAGAGATTGTTATAGTGGGAGCACTCTCTTGTGAAAACTAAGCACCATTTGATTTTGATAAACAAAGTAGGAGGCAGCAAGATTTATCATTTAATGTTTACTTTAACTATTTCTGACATGGAATTTGGTGTGTGTGTATATATATATATATGTTGTTTTTTTAATTACAAGTAGAATCTTACGATTCACGATTCGATTCTACGATTCACGATTCCAAAATCATCGACAGATTCTAGGTAGAATCGCGATTCTGACAACCTTGTGACTTCAGGTTTAGTTGCCCATTTAGCACGACATTAATTATTTCGTCAGATTGTAACAGTAACGACAAATGTGGAGCTAACGATGATACGTGGCACAATATGATTGAATGAGTAAATTCAACAAATTTTTCCTCAATTAAAAATAATTAACAAAATTAAAAAAATTAAAAGACAAGAAAGGGGGATTCAACTTATTAAGAGGAAAGGGGAGGAAGCTAACGGTGGTGGCTATGCCGGTAGTTATCATCTCTTAATTAGGGTCATCGGCCACAACAGAACCCCAATTATGTGGATGGTAGTCGTAATCGAGGCACCCACCATTGGAATCGAAAGAGACCCGAATTGAGGGCTTTTTCATTTCGGCAGTAGCGATGTCAATTTCACCCCCTGCAATCTACAATTTGCTCGTTTCTTTTCTTATAAAAAAATCTTCTTTTTTATTTTTTAATTAAATAAAAATTTGTGAGACCCACTCGTCCAATCATTTTGTGCCATGATGCGCCGTTAGTTGTTACCGCTACATTTGATGAATAATTGACGCCATACGAGGGTTACAACTAAACTTAAATGTCGTGCCTCTATTTTTAAAAGATCTGCTATAGGGAAAAAAAAAGAGCAAAAGTTGTGCATTTATGTACTTCTCTCAAAAGGTCGTGCTATATTTGTGAAAAAATATAAGTTTCGCACATTTTTATACTATTTTTTAAATGTCGTGTTTTATTTAAAAAAAATATAAATATAGTACTTTTTAAATAATTTATTCAATAAAATATTATTTTTCAACCCGGAATTCGTGAAGCCAAGCCGAGATAACCCAATTTAGCAAACAGCTTCATAAACCTCCCCAACAAAACAAACATCCACCAAATGTAAAAACTAAAGAACAAGAAGAAGAAGATCAGAGGAGTCGATGCTTTGACGTCAGGGAAGAAGGAGGAAGGATCTTCCATTGTCTTTGGCCTTTCTCTGTTCTGTTTGCCCAGACCGAACAAACGAAAACATCAACCCCACGTCACCTCAAACAAAGCCTTTGTCCTTCCTCTCCCCCCCCCCCCCCCCCCCCCACCCCCACCCCTCTTTTTTGACTTATCATCGCATGCTTTATATTCAACCCAGAACAATGTCACTCCCCATTCTCGACTCTCCCTACACTGTGTCCTACCCAGTGGCGTAAGACCCACCACCAATCACCTACCCCGGCAAATCACAATCCCGTCCCTTGAAATTCTTGATTCCCTGCTTCTTTGAAGCCCGCTGCCGTGCTGCTGTTCGGGTTCTCATGCCAATGGGACCCGTCAGGGGAGGAGGAGGGGTCCTTAAGAAGACCAAGAGGAGGAGGAAGAACAAGAACAGCAACAAGGGAGGAGACAGCGACAAGGTTGACTCGAACGTGACACTGTTGGGTGCTCAGCCCCGGCAGAGCTTCGATTGGTGGGATGATTTCTCCAAGAGGATTACAGGTAGACAAGAACATTCTTCTGTCTCCTCTCTGGGTTTTGACTGATCCAGTGCCCCTGAGCTTGTTCTTGATTCGTTCCCGTTGCATTTGTTTCCCATGGGTTGTTGCTAGATTTATCGAGTATTCACTTGAAAGAATGCTTCTGCTCGTGGATTAATTGCTCGAACATTCTCCTTGATTGGTGTTTTTTTTTTTGAACCACACCACCCCCCCCCCCCCCCCCCCCCCCCCCCCCCCCCCCAGCTTGCTCACTAAGCTGCTCATGATGTGCATTATTGACGTTTCATCTCAGAAGTTTCAGCTTTTAAGTGGAACACTGACCCAGTAGAGGAACATACATTTTGGTTTCTAATCCTAGTTTCCCTCTGTTCTTCTTGCTTGTGTACGCTGTGGTATCGACTCACACTCTTAGCATATCTAAGTGGTTGTATTGTGGTACTTAACGATGGTTCTGTAGGATATGGAGTTCCTCGTTCGTCACAGAAGTATCATTATTGATAGAATGAGTTCTACATTTTTAACAAATGTAACTGAACGCACATCCATGGTGGAGCAAGTTAGAGCATTGTACGACAAATAACTACCCAGATACTATATAACTTTGAGGGCATTGGAGAGTGGTGTTAGCAGCTCATGCTGTTAGATTCATACTATTTCTGCAGTATCAAGTCGGTTTAATATCGAAAGATTATTTCTTTTTCTCCACGAGTCAATACCTTATCACTTGAACAAAGAAGCAACTTCTCCGACCTTAGAGAATGAATTGCTCGAGTATTGATATCCAAAATGTGCTTGGATCAGTTAGTTAGTGGATTAGAAATTCAGTCAACTCATTTTTCTTGTTGAACAGGCCTTAAAATGTTTATCTATATTTTGTTTTCATTGGAATAATAAATCTTATGGCGAACGATGGTGAGAAGGAAGAAGACTACCTGGACGGAGATTCCCTTTTTCATTTTTTCTTTGTCGAAGGTGAGCTGGGATAGTGCATTCACATGTGTTATAGAGTGACGGTGAGGGAGGGAGGAGAGAAATGTCGAAGACTAAGAACAGTGCAGCTACCCTTTTCGATCCAGTTCGGGCTAAAGTTTTCTTCTTAGACTTTCTTTCTAAGACCAAATCAATCATATAGTGGACTCTTCCACTTGACAACTATACATATGCTCTCTTACATTAATCGATAGCATTTTCATTTGCAACAGCCTTTTACCTTTTGCTTCTTTTGTCTTCTTACCTTGCATTTGCGATAGCATTTTCTTTGTTTGTATGACCTTTTCTATTCTGAAAATGGACTTTACATTGAATATTTCCGCACTACGGGTTCTTGCCAAATGAATCTGATTGTGGACTCTTCCACTTGAGCAATAATCTTAGTTATGGATTATATTTGTTTCCGAATTATCAAGGTGCACTTTCTAATTTTCTGACATAACGAAAGATATGCTCTTTTTTTTTTAATGACGAGTAAACGATATACTCATTTATAACCAAATGTTTTTTGAACTTATTTTCCTTTTGTAGAAAACAACATATCTTGCTCGTGCTATAGAGCATAGACACTTAAAACCTTCTAGATTATTGATGCACTGGTTAATTGCTTATCACATCGCGAGTAAACTATGTGTTGGCAGCTACAACTGTGTTCTGTATTGTTGGGTTTTTAACATGTCTCAATCTATCGGTTTCCCATATACGCCATGACTATATAGCAACGAAAAATATCAGGCTCCTTTTTCTGTAGGAAAAAGGAAGGATTATTGGGCAAAAGATTATTAGGGAAGAAATGCCTACCTGTGACAGATGTTCAACACATTTCATCAATTTGATCTAGTAGCATATTAGTTTGTCCCAGCGTCTGTACGCCTCTTTCAAATTGTTGCCTAAAAAGGCAGGTGTCCCCACTTAAGATGGTCATTTCTGAACTATAGAGTACCATGTCAGCGGTTGTGTTAAATCTTTTCCTCCTTTTTCTTATTGAAGGGAAATTATATGCTATATATTTAGAGGTTTATAATTGTGATTTATCTTAGGAAATAATATATGCTCTCTTACGATAAGTCTGCTTTCATCCACCACTCTTGCTTAATCGATAGAATTTTCATTTGCGATAGCCTTTTACCTTGATAGAATTATTGTGATTGACTTGCATTGTTTGTATTTGATACTTTCCAATATAGCAGACTCTTCCAATTGGATGCCTCTTATTAGTTAAACATTACATGAATTATATTTTTGCATGGCTCATTTCACTATTCAAGGGAACTGCATTTTTAATCAGACACTAAGGAAATTCTGAATTGAAAAAATGTGCTTGACTTTATGTACGTTTAAATATTCATATGATTTATTGGAGTGGCACAATATTATTATTTTCAAGGGAACTGCATTATTAAACAGACACTAAAGAAATTCTGAACTAGAAAAAGTGTGCTGGACTTTATGTAAATTTATTTATTTATACTATTTATCAGATTGGCACAATATTATTATTTTTAAAGAGGTTATAGATTGGTAATTCTTTGATGATGCGGTGCAACGCACTTGGCCATCCGACTAGTATATACATATATATATATATAAAGCCAAATCAATTGAACTTTATTATAGTACGTATTAAAGTGAAGTTATATATATATATATATATAAGTCACAGTTCACTAAGATGGACTGGAACTGCAAATCATGCCTCCGTCTCTTTCCCCGTCTTCTACTAAAACTCCTCTCTACATGGCAGGAAACCTCTGATAGTTACTTATCAAAATGAGAAAAAAAAAATTACATCGACAAAGAAGATATCTGTAAATTGAAATATCTGTTCGACCAGACGGAGACCCAGACCTCTTCTATCTTCCGTCCTTTTTGCTTGATTTCTTTCCATTTTTTATGAATACTTCTCCTTTCATATAAAGGATAAAATCTAATGTGGCGATTGCCCTATCATGCATGCATGATATATTAATTAGATTAACCTCGGAAGACAATACATTCTTAGAAATTAATCCAAGCCCTTCAATTTTTTTTTATTTTTTTCTAGCTTTGTTTGATGAAAAATTAATTAGACGGTTTTACTCTTTTTTTTTTTTACTCGGATGGTATTCCTCTCTCAATTAGATTTTGGTTTGCAAAATTAATTTTCAATCGTGACTCGTGAGAATTAGGGACGTTGATTGCAATTTATAGTAGTACAATAATCAGGTTTTGAATTTCTTTCCCTTAATATCAAATTTGGGATAGTTAATCGAACTGAAAAATCGGATTTTTTTTTCCGGGATACTTTAAAGAGGCTTGTTATTTATCTCAATAATTTAAAGAGCTGTACATATATTCCAATATACATCACGCACTATATATCATCTTTATTGACTCAAATTTTGAAGAACATTATTGAGTCCATCGACTATGGTAATATCTGATTCAATAGAATATCGACTGCTTGGGAGAAGGGAAAAAAATGACGTTAGTTGATTAATGAGAGTATGATCGTGAGGTCCCATTGTCAACCAAGGGTCTAGAAATCCTAAAACGTAAGACCAGACATAACAATTGTAAATTTTTATGATTTTGTGACATTAATCAAGGTTATTGATCCTTTTCAGTTTGCATTACAGGGGCGCATCTACGGTAATTGGAGTGGGGTCAATTGACCCCATTTGAATTCCAAAAAGTTCAACAGATGTAATAAAATTTTTCTTATCTTTCACAAACCATTTGAAAAAAAACATGATGAAATATATAATTTGAACCCATACGTCTCTTACATTCACTCAATTTAAGAAAAGAAATAATTTTTGGTAACCGAGTAAAAGAGTATGATCATACTTAACTCTACGGGATGAAAACAAAAGTAATTGTGAAAATTTATTATTAAATAATTAATTGTAATTATGGTTAAGAAAAAATATGTGAGAGAATTTATTAGTAAATTGAATAAAAAGATAAAAAAAATAATGATTGTTTTGTTGAATTTATTTTTCGATTTACTTTCAAGTAATGATCAATTATCTAATTAACCTAATATCTTGATTTTTTTAATCTGATTTTATCGGGCTTTTGTAACATTTTCCCTTAACTTGTGTTGTAACATTTGTCATTGTGTGGGGCCTGTGGGACCATATTAAAAGAATTCGACAATTGACACAAGGCATTTTCCATCTTCATTTGAACCAAAATTAACCGGAAAAAAGTTGGCGGTTCAAGTCCCGGTTCATCCATAAGATGGATTGAACCGTTCAAAAGCATTCCCCTCTCTCGTTGTTTTGATATATATATATAGGGAGTTCGAGACCGACACATTGATGGACCCACCAGCGCGCCGATGGGGTGTATGTATGTAGGTATCCGATGGGTTGTATGTATGTATGTAAGCATGTATACACAATGCTAGCTATATTAGTCAGTCAGTCCATAAACTTAAGGTCTAAGAGGATGGATAATTTACAATTACATGCACATCCCAGAAGGGCATCCTTCTTTTTTTTTTTTTTACGGGTTTCATTTCTTAGTTAATTAATTATTCATTAAAAAGGAAGCTCATTCTCTCGATTTACTGAGGCAAGTCTTTATATATTTCATGCACAGTGTGGAAACATTTTCATTCTCTCATAAAATTATAATTGAACTATTCAAAAGCATTCATGCAATTCTATTTAAAGTTATTTTTAAAAGTAAATTATCAAGAATTTTTATTTTCAATAATAATAAATAATAATACTAATAAATAAATTAATATTTTAAACTATCATAATTATTATTCTTATAAAATAAAAATATATGAACATAAACCCGTGCGTTGCACTGGATTGAACACTAGTTAACTTTAAAAACTGAGTGACTTAATCTAGCGAGCTGCTATTAAATTGGAATGGAGATGAATCGATATGGAAATTTCATTTTTGTGGTCAATGAATAGATATTGATTGATCTAGTTGGATATATCAAGAGATTTCTTAAGATTATCAATGGATTAAGTTTTGAGTTTTTAATCGATTAATATATAATAATGATGCCATCAAAAAAAAATCTTATCGAGTTATATAAATATATAGACAAGTAATGCTCCCCAAATTAAAAAATATATATGCCATTAGAAGCTTTCAAAAAATATTTGCCACCAAGCAGAAGCTCGAGAATCCTGCTGAAGCCACTAATCTTAAATATGATAACGCTCTTATTGTATGTGTTATCTCAAGAATATGGCAAACATATATGCAGCATACGTGCAGTGCACGAGCTAAAACACTAGTAATGGAAAGGATTCGACTGTTAGGAATTATAGAGCCCTAGCTTGTAAATCCTTCCTTTTAAAAAAAAAAAAAAATTAGAGTATCATCTTTTCATGCTCCTTGTAATATTATATATATATATATATATATAAAAATAAGTTGTTATTATATTATCAATAAAACAGTGATTTATCCCCCCAAAGACAAGCAACAGGCTCGCCTATTAAGTTACATATAAATTGCATGCCCATAATTAATATGTTCTTTACCCTTTATTTTTTATAGGCAACAAAAAAGTTTTTATGCATATCAAAATATTAAGTCGGTCTTAGGCTTAATTAGTGCACAAATTGCCGTAGTCTCTATCTTTTGGCGTTGGTGCCGTTCTACATATATAAAAATATATAGTATGTAAACCGTCGCTTGATCAGTATTGCGTCGGTCTTAATGTATTCTCTTAAGTACCAAATATATATAATTTTTCGTTTTGTTTTGTTTTTTTGGCAGGAATAGCACCAATTGACAAGTGTATATATCTGCATATATATATATATATCATATTATATGTTTCCGAGCAGGGAATATGTATATTCTATTATATATTTTATATTTTCAAAAAGAGAAGAACCGACTCACTCTCACTGGCCGCCCTGAAAAGGCCGTTTAATCGGAATTCGGAATCCTTTCTCACACCTCAGCGCCTCCTCCTCTCCTCCTGTTCTCTTCTTGTGACCCATCAATTAACCAACCCCTAGCGACGAGAGCCCTCCTGCAACTGCTCGTTCCTCCTCCTGCTCCAGCAATGGCCGCCATCGAGCAATTGGCGTCCAGCGACTCCTCCTCCAGCTGTGGCGGCATGGGACTTTGGGATATATTAACCATCGTGTTTGCAACGATCTTTATCCTTATTATCATTGTCACGTGTTGGGTGGAACAAGCCATAAAGCACGTGAAGAGGGAGCCGATGGAGAAGAGGTGAAGGCGCACTCTGGAATGCAGGGAAGCACGGCCTCCACCTCGATCAGCTCCGGTCCAGGCAGCTTCTCCTCTGTCTTCACCATCAGCTATGGCTCCCACCCAGGCCCCCTACTTCGGGCCCTGACTGACGTGGAGCCAGAGATTATCTATACACACTGGAGTTTTAAGGAATTTTCAGCTTTTGATGAGTAGGAGTTCTAAGGACTTAATTGTGTTGTTTAGCTAGCTAGCAATTTCTTCTACTTCATCAATTAATTAGCCTTTTTTTTATTGACATATATATTAATATTTAATCAATTGGTTTCATGATGATTGAACTTTATAGTATTGAAACAATTTCATATATACATGTATGACTGAATTCATTCATAAATATGCCATACCGTTGAAGGTTTCGATGAAAAAAAGATGTAGCGAAGGAAGAAAGGAGAGAAGCGTTAAATTGTGTGAGCATCGATCGGATCAAGATCACTTATAAAGAAAAATAAATAGTTAAAAAACTAATTAAAGAAATAATACTTCATATGCGTAAAACTTATCCTGTGTGACTATGACATATATAATATTATATTGCGCCGCTCTTAAGTTATTTCATTGTCAAAATTTATTGTCACCGGAAAATAATGTTGAAATTTAGGGCAGGACAAAAAAAGAATAAATTGTGGATGGCTGCTCTTATATTAAATGAAACAAGACTCGAACATTAAATTTTACTTAAGGGATTTAAATGCATTGAACCACTTGAATTAGTCCACATTGATCACTTTTACTTTTTCATCGCGTCGAATTATGTGCTATTATATATGATAACGGTCTTTGTCTCCCTCTGTATTTATTGAAAGATCATTTACTAATTTCATCTTTGAGGTACTTAGGGATTCTCCTGGGGTTCTTGGACTTTCAGGAGAGTCGATCGTTATCCACCTCATTTCACATGTTTGTGCAATTGTTCTCTTAAATAGAAGCTCGAGAATCTGCACGACTGGAAACCACTAATATTAAGATTATGACGTCTTACAAGTAGAATATGGCAATCTATCTATACATATATATAGTATTTCAAAGTACTCTCAATGAGAGCATCCGATTCATTTGTCGAGGAGTTTTCACGTAAACATTCTCGATGAATAAGGAGCTAAAGGTTTATCATCTCTTTACGTTCCCCGCGTTAACTTAGTTTTTAGTCTAATCTCTTCCTTTCTTTAGAAATTAATGAATTTTGAATTTTTCAAAAAAAATTACAATAAATTTTCAACATGCTTACGCGTTTCTCTAAAGAACAAGTATTGCGCGGACTGAATGACTAGTTAGGAATTGTATCTCACCTCGAAATGAATGGTGCATCTAGGGGTAATTCGGGACTCACAGGGACCAGTAAAGTTTGGAGAGATGAGAAGGGAGAAGTGGATTACGGGTTTATGTTCATAATAGTGGTATAACTGAAGTGACAGTTTAGAGCATCTTTGGCGGGTTTGACTGAGATTTGAAGAGATAGCATTACTTTTTTCATAATATACCAGCTGATGATAATACGTTCGTTCTCATTTGGTGAAAAAGTTCAGAATATGATACCCTCCTTTGCATTTTTTTTTTCTCCCTCTATATTGGTGCTTACATCATTTATTTATAATATTATAAAGGGAGAAAGATCCTTAATAGTGTTACTTTGAGAACTTTTGCTCTCTTAAATTGCCCGTCAGACGTCATGTCCAATTAATTATAACCATTGGCTTTAGGACAGATTGATAATTTCATTTAGTAAATGCCTTCCCACTCGCCCACTTTCTCTCCACTCTCCTCTCTCCCCTTCTTTTCCTTTTTTCGGTTTCTCTGTTGTTTCGTCTTCTTTCGCTCTCTCTCTCTCTCTCTCTCTCTCTTTCTCCTGTAATGGTTCCAATCCGATGCTTTTGTCTCCCCCGTCCTAGTCCTACATCCCCATTTCTTTTTCTTTTTTTTAATTGCTAAAAAATCTACATATATATTAGAAAATTATGAAAAAATTATTATATTTTTTCAGAAATTTTAAAGAGACAAGAAAAAAAGGTTACGACAGATCGTGCATGGTACGCGCACGTGTCTTGTATATTATAAAAGCTTATTGTATTTCTAATAGAAGATATCACATAGTCATTCGATATTCAAAATTGAAAATGAATAAAAATATTTCCGTAAAATCTCGCGTGTAGTGCAAGTACATGTCTAGTCTAACTAAAAAAGATCTTCTCAACATAATTAGAGACTAAAAAGAAAAAAAAAATTAAAATGTGACGAGACTAGCTATGTGCTTTGCTGAGAGATGTCTTCTATTGACTCTAATTATGAAAATAATATGGGACGGTCCATCAGTTACGTTGCTTCTGTTGGAATAAATTAAGAAACGACTAATAATATCGGTCTCTCATAGATTTATACGCAACCATATATATGAGCGCTTCATTTATTTAGTGACCAAATGCAATCGATGTATGTGATTTAATTTTTACTTTTTCTTATCACCTTATGCGCTTCAAACATCATGGTGTGTTTATCTATGTTGCTTACAATGAAGGTACATCGCATTTCCCCAATGTAGAGTCTTAGCGTCCCGAGCGATCCGTTGTGGACGACACATAATTTGAAATATTACAATTTTGCAGCTGTATTAAATTCTAGTTTTTTTTTTTTTTGCTGAGTTGAATTTTAGATTATAAGTTGAACTATATAACCTTAATCGAAGTGGATTAGCTTAAAGCTTTGTGTAAATGATCTTGCTACTTAGCTGTTAATGAAATTTCCCAGTTCAACCCAAAAAAAAAAAAGAGTTTTGTGGGCTAAAATGTTAAATGGATCATCCATGATGAAGTTAACTCTATCTAGATAAGTCAGATCTATTAAACTTTATGGCATTGAAGTGAACTATTTATTGTGTGCGTGTTTGTGACTATATATGTATATATATGTATATCAGAATTCATTAAGACTGCAACAGCAAATCAAGCTGCCTCACCTTGATTAATTAAGACTAAACTTGTGAGCGAGAGTACTGGGAAACGATACAGTAGAGACAGATAAAAATTAGTAAAACCGCTGATATGGAGATTCTGTGTTGACCCGATCGGTGGAGACCCTCGTTAAATCATTTGTTTTTGCAGCTACCGATTGTAGATTGTGGGGGAAGAGAAAGAAGATAGAGACACAAAGAACAACATTAACACTGAACGCATTGAAGATCTATTATCTTCAGCTTGGCGATGTCGTAGCCTGCCCTCTTCTTCCTGAACGCATTGAAGATCGAGAACGTCTCAGTGTTCTTAAAAATGATGGCCTTGTAGCGATCGAACCCGTCCTTGACAATCCGGGAGCTGCCGCCGTTCCCAGCGACGGACAGGGAGAGGGCGGGATCGACGGAGAGGGTATAGTCGCCGGAGGTGAACTGCGAGGGCAGAGGCCATAGGTAGGTGAGAGAATCGGCGGATTTGGAAGCAGAGATGGGGTGCGGGGAGCGGACGAGGAGGAAGAAAGCAAGGAGCAGAGCGGGAATGGACATGGCGGAGAGAGACGAGGAGCAGTCGACTCTGTTGCGTGTGGCCATTGAAGGTAGTTTGACCACAAGCAACCGACATATAAAACACACAGAGACCGGAAGGTAAAAATTCGTACCTCTATTTCATGATTCAGTCCATGAATGACCCCACCCCCGGATCCAAATCAGAGGTTTATTCATCAAAAAAAAAAAAAAAACAGGAGTTTTCAGGTTGACTGAAGTAAATCCGATCCACTTGGGTGGGACCCCCAAGTTCTTCCTTCTCCTTCCTCCCCATGTCAGCGGTGACGCAACCAGCTAGTCAGTCAGACTCGACGTATAATTTGTTTGGTTCTAATTTTCCTTAAACTACATATATAAAAGATCAGTGCAAGCTCTGTTCTTAATCGGGGGTAAGGCCGTGAAGGCTTGATTAGCAGCTCCAGTTCGTCGTAGTGAACTGTGACGCGTATAGACAAATATATATATATATATATATATATAAACTTCATTTTAATACTAATTCAGCAAAAAAAAACTTCATTTCAATACTATGATAAAAAAGTTGAACAGATATGGCTTATAAATACATAGAGAGAGTAAACTTCATCAGGGAACATTTCCTGGACGTACCAAACTATTCACTATAACGTAACATATCATCCCAAAATATTATAATTCCTATGATCCACTTTGATGGAAGTTCCCTAGAAGCTGGTTTTTCAAGTAGATCCATAACATCATCAAATCAATTAGAGTATGGATTATTTAATCCTTTTTTATTCCTCTTTCTATATCATCATGCAGTATATACAAGACAGTCAGAGAGACCAAGAATGTGTTCCTGACTTACTCGCCCTCCGTCTCCTCCTCCTTCGACTCCGGGGTGGAAGAAACCTCCGTTTCTTGACTCTCCTCCTCCTCCGACTTTGGGGTGGAAGAAATCGACTGCTGTGACTCAGCTGCATCGGCATTGCGTTCGGTCTCCCAGGCTGCCCTTTGGCTTGTCTGATCTTTGTGTTTAGCTATCCACCTAGCAAGACCTTTTATCATGCCCCCGGTGTTCCGTTTGCAGGTGAAGAGACCATTGTAGATGGTCAAGAAGGAAATCACCACCACGGTGATACTGCCTAGTACGGCCCACGAGCTGCGGTGGTGGTGGTGGGCCACAGCGATTGGTGGAGCTCCTTCCACGAAAATCACTGGGGAAAAGCACGGATAAAGGCAATACACCGTAGGTGGCAGAGGAGGAGGCGGAGGAAACTGAAAGGGAAAAGGAAATTCTGGTGGAGGTGGGGATGGGGATGGTGGAGGACCGAAAAACTCCATATGCTGGAGTTTCCTTGATTTCATAGTCTTCCTCTTCATCGCGATGGTTTCGGGTGCTGTTGAAATAATGGGGAGGACAGAAAGAATTCTAATGGTAAGTGATGGTGAGAATGAAGAAGACGAGCGGAACGGAGATTGCCTTTTTTTTTTTTTTTCCTATCCAATTTATAGAGGGTGAGAGAAGTGAGACCGCGAGAGACAGACGGGACATATGCTCTCTTACCGTAATTGACTTGCATCGTAGCATAGCATAGTCGACGGCAAGTTTCATTTGCGATAACCTTTTACCGTAAGTGACTTGCTTCGATGGAAGCTCCCTCGAAAGTCCACAATTTAATCCCGTAGCACGTAATGTAAAAGACCAACTTTTTAGCTTTTTGAGTTGTAGCAGACTTCTGAAAAAGAAAGCTAATACAAACAATGAAAGTGATAACAAGATAAGAAGACAAAAGAAGCAAATACAAACAATGCAAGATTAAGCTTAATTAGAGCCGCGGCTGGTTCCATACAATCACAATGTGGAAATTTATTTTCACTCAGAAAATAATGTTGGAATTTAGTGGAACGAAAAGACGAGATCATGAGTGCCCTGCTCCTAGAATAATTGCAACATAAATTTTTTTGTTTTTTGTTTTATCGGTTACTAAGATTATCAGAAGACAAATTACAACACAAATTCTTTGTACAACGCAAACCTTGGCAATTGCCTGTTTTATTCTTAGTTATCAATCGGCCTTAGGGAATTAATCAACATATATAGCAAACACTGTTCTATTTATAAGATGTGTGTATGTATACAGTGCGCATTGCTTGATATGCGCATCTCCCTTGGTGCGACTGAAAACAAATCTCCCTTAAAAATAATTGGCCGATCGAGAACGTCCTTTTATAGTACGTAATTCATAACTTTCATCACGTCAAGGTACATAATAATCAAGGATGTTTCTACAATGGTACATTAAAAATCGTCACTATTGTAGCATATAGAATATGAACCGTTAGATATTTATTCTTAAATCTCAACCATTCATTTTTATCAAATATAAATAAATAAATAAATATATATATATATATATATGTATATATCGAGAAGTTTTCTTCATCGAAGACATGCTTTGTTCTAGGTTACGGCTTGGAGCAAGATATATATATATATATAGTCCCCTGCAACGAAAAGAAAATTCACCCTCATATCATATGAGGTTACAACGTAACTCTTGCTTTGAGTTGTCTGCCCTGCAACATTAAGGGCTGCTACTATCTAACCTAGAGCTGGAAATTGTTAACAATTTGATGTTCTAATGCTGATGGACTGGATTTGGAGCATGGGGCCGACTAATTTAGCTTTCTCTAGAGATGCTAACTCTCGGATAGAAACTCGAATACAAAGGTATGATGCTTCTTATATAATCTTTGCACGACGAAATATCAAGAAGCCAAAAGGAAATTAAGAAGATGACCGACTTTCCGATTTAGTGTTGCAATATTCGGTCTCAAAAATGATGGATTTTGTCGAAAGCAATACAAACATCTACATGTTTTATGTTAGTTTGGTTTTGCATTGTTTCCCTCCATATATGCATAAGGTCGATAAATTATGCATACCAATCAATAAAAAGATTGTCACTTACACTATCTCAGAAATAATCAATATTACAAATTCACCAGTAAGCCAGTGAATTTTGGCAATCGACATACATACATACATACATTTACACACACACACACACACACACACACATATATATATATACAGAAGTCTTAATCTTGTGCTAGCTCTGTCCATCGAGCTCCCTTCAGAAAGTGTTTTTTCCTCTCGAGTTTCTTCTGCTTCGGAGTCCGGCGGGGACACTGGACCAAAAGTGTTTCCTTCTCCCCCCGCCCCCCCTCTATCTATCTATATATATATAAATATATAGGCAGCTTGCAATAGTATCTATAGTGAGAGGACATTTGTTATATAAATCTCCTTGGAAACAGAAATAAGATAAATTAACGAAAACACTCTTTCATAGTTTGGAATCTAATTATATAAGTTCAAACATCATGGTGTGTTTATATATGTTGCTTACAATGAATGTACATCGCATTTGCCGAATGTAGAGTCTAGCGTCCCAAGTGATCCGTTGTGGACGACACATTATTTGAAATATTACCATTTTGCAGCTGTATTAAATTCTAGTTTTTTTTTTTTATTTTTGAGTTGAATTCTAGATTATAAGTTGAACTATATAACCTTAATCAAAGTGGATTAGCTTAAAGCTTTGTGTAAATGATCTTGCTATTTAGCTGTTAACGAAATTTCCCAATTTTCCCACAAAAGAAAAAAAAAAAAGGTTTTGTGGGCTAAAATGTTAAATGGATCATCCATGATGAAGTCAACTCTATCTAGATAAGTCAGATCTATTAAACTTCATGGCATTGAAGTGAACTATTTATTGTGTGCGTGTTTGTGACTATATATATATATGTATGGATATCAGAATTCATTAAGACTGCAACAGCAAATCAGGCTGCCTCACCTTGATTAATTAAGACTAAACTTGTGAGCTAGAGTACCGAGAAGCGATACAGTAGAGACTGATAATAATTAGTAAAACCGTTGATATGGAGATTCT
Source organism: Punica granatum (assembly GCF_007655135.1). Lineage (NCBI taxonomy): Eukaryota > Viridiplantae > Streptophyta > Magnoliopsida > Myrtales > Lythraceae > Punica > Punica granatum. Next base: position 31,733,978 of record NC_045128.1, read on the forward strand.
GTGTTGACCCGATTGGTGGAGACCCTCCTTAAATCATTTGTTTTTGCAGCTACCAATTGTAGATTGTGGGGGAAGAGAAAGAAGATAGAGACACAGAGAACAACATTAACACTTGGACAAGATTAATTTAATATCGAAAGATCATTTCTTTTTCTCCACGAGTCCATTCCTTACCACTTGGACGAAGAAGCAACTGCCGGTACATGCTGGCCCAAGTAGAGGCCCAACAATGGTTGTGCAGGCCCGACAGTGGCAGGCATTGCCCATTGGGATGGGCTCATTCAGCAGCTGGACGAGCGCAGTCGTGCTACTCTTAATTCACTCTGAATAAGGAAACCATTCAAATATATGAAGTGAATATTTTTGAAAATTTGTAATGGCATGTATAAATTTTTATTTTATTTGGGTAAAGTAACTAGAAAAATATGCAATTTTTTCAAAATTTCCTGTTCTGTATAGGAGAGAAATTATGAGAAGCACATCATTATATATAGTCTGAGCTCGAAGAAAGGAAAAGTTTGTTGCAATTAATCTAAGGGTAGGGCACTCATGATTTTATTTTTGTCCCCCTAAATTCCAAGATCACTTTCCGCTGAAAATAAACTTCGACGTCAAAATAACGAAACTATAATTGAATGAACGGTTAAGTTTAATCTTAATTAAAATTTTATTCGCGATATGACTATTAGTTATATGTCATAGTCAAATGGGATAAGTTTTATGCGTACGAAGTATATAATATTTTTTTAAAAAAGTTTGTTAATACTTATTCTTCTTTATAGTAAGTGATCTTGATCCGATCGATGATCATGCAATTTAATAATGCTCCTCTCATTCATCGTCCTTCACTACATCTTCTTCCCCCCCTCAAAACTTTTATCGAGGTCGGCATGGATGAATGAATTTTGACATCTATGTATGTATGAAATTGACGTTCGTTTCATGAATATATGCTGTAAAGTTCAACCAGGAGAGCGATTAATAATCTCTGCACTAAATTAAAATGACTAATTGATGAAATAGAATAATTGCTAGCTAGACTCAATTAATTTGTTCAAACTCCAGAATTAATGTAGACGGTGGTGAAGAAGGAGGAGAAGCAGCCGGAGCTGGAGCATGACGAGCTGAAGGAGGCTGTGCTTTCCTACATTCCAGGGCACGCACCTATGCTTATTCCTCCTTCGTCTCACCCCCCTCCCTCGTGCGGTCGCCGCATCGTATAAGAAAGATAAGTAACATCCTCGCTGAGCCCGTCACTCAAAAGAGCTAACTGCTAGTGAGGTTAATAGAGCATTTGCAGTGCAAGGGCCAATTCCCCTTTTGGGGGCCCACATGTGGCTAAGTAAGCAAAGTGGCATTCAAGAAACAAACCGGCAGTTTCTCTACAATGCAAGTCTCATTCTGTGATACTCATGTGGTCCCCACTTAATTTTTTTCTTTGAAAATATACTTTCACATTAATTTAGTATTATATTTACTTAGTAAATTAGCATTTTAATTACCCGGTTTAAATAAAAATTGTAATTATTTAATATTTATTTTTATTTTTCAATTTAAAATTTCAATAAAAATATAAATAATTAAAAAATATTAATTACGGATAAGATCGAATGATTAAAAATAACATTGCATAATTTAAACACTAAATTAAAAAATGCATGACATAGAGAACGATATTACGTAATTGAAACACTGAAAAGGTATGAATCGATAATTCATTGGCGATCATGCCCCCCTTGACGGTTATGAAACTGTCAAAGATGTTTCACCAAATCCGCCCATCGATGTTTTTGTTGATCGTGAAGGTTAACACTCTTTGGATATAAGTCAAAGATGGAGAAATATTTCCCTCAGACCTTTTCTCCAGTTCCGTGCCCACTTCTTCTTTGTCATCATCTGGGAGAGGGCCGAATCTTTCGGCATACATTTCATGCTCATCCCCAACAATCATCTTATGCAAAATAATGCACGCTCGCATAATTTTTCCAAGCTTGGACTTCTTCCAAGACCGTACAGGACCACGTATAATAGCAAATTGAGCTTGTAGAACACTAAGTGTAGGCTCAACAACTTTCCGTACCTCTTCTTGACATGAAGCAAATAACTTTCTTTTTATCTCCTTGCAGGCGGGGAGATTGTTTTGACAAACGTTGCCCATTTAGGATATATACATTCGTTAAGTAATACCTCATTGTGTAGGTGTTACCATTAACAATGTAGGTTACTTCCGGAGCGCGATCATTGATCATATCATCAAACAATGGTGTCCAATCTAACATGTTAAGATCGTTGTTAGAACCGGCCACTCCAAAACATGTATGCCATATCCATAGGTCACTTGAAGCCACAACTTCAAGTATTAGAGTCAGAACCCCATGGTGGCCACCTCGGAACATACCTTTCCATGCTTTGGGACAGTTCTTCCACTGCCAATGCATCCAATCCAAGCTCCCCAGGATACCAAAAAGCCACGGGCCACCCCCATCCGCAACAATCATTGAATATTGCCTGCATTAGGGCTTCGCAAGTATTGCTCACTAAATACCGATATCACAACTTTGTCAAACTTCTCTAGGTATTGATTAGTGGTGCTTTCACCTATCCATATGGAGTCATTAATGGCATCAGATGACACACTGTACGCTAACATATGAATTGCCGCCGTGAACTTTTGTAATGGGGATATGCCTGTTCTTCCAATTGCATTGTCCTTCTCTTGGAAATATGGATCAACAATAGTATTGAATCCATTATGTGCTGGAAGAGCTCTAGCCTCATTGGAAACCTTCGCTGGAAATATGATGGTAGGTACACTGGCTTCGGTGCGAAGTAGTCATCCTATAGAAGATCATGCCCCTCTTGACATCAATTCTTCTTCGAAGTCTCCTAGAAGAGCTTTCGTCCTCTTCCTCCATTTGCATTAAGAGATCGAGCATTTGCTCGTCCGAATTTTTGAGCAAAAACCCTTTCAAGGATGGAAAATTTCTTAGATTGCTTGGTGTTTCTAGCCATTTCTTGGAAATTGAGATCAGAAAGGGGAACGTGAGAGAAAATATGGAATAAGGTTGCAATAGATGAGCGTGAGAAAATGTGGTGGTCGAAGTTTTCATTTTATAGAGTGAGGCATAACATCTAGTTTGAAATGACTATATTTCAATGGCTACATTTCAACAGCTATATGTTAATGGCTATAATTGTAACAACTAGTTTCTGTTTAACTAAAAAAATAAATTTGTTGAAGGAGTCGTTGGATAATGAATAATTATTTATTTATCTCATATTTATCAAATTATATCAAGCTGAATGAATATAATCTTTAAATTGATTAACAACTCCATCGCATAATTTAAACATTACATTGAAATTTAATTCAAACTTACACCCTAGCTACATTACATAAATTTAAATTGAAACTTAAACCATAGCTACATTACATTGAAATTTAAACCCTAACTACATTGCATTGAAATTTAAGGCTTGCGAAGCTTCTCCATAAGATCAGTTAGCAGTTGGGAATGTACCGTCGTTGTTCTTCCGACATGATAGAGGTATCCATATCGAGGAGCATTAATTCGTTTTTCTTTTGCTTTTCCTTTATCAAATCCTCATGGAGGTCAAGTCTTTATGCTACTTGGCTTTTGAGCTCACCGTACTTCTCATCCTTCTGGCCATCAAACCCGGGCGCTTTGGATTTTGCTTTAAGCTTCCTTTTCGCTGCTGTTGAGCCTTGTGGACGAACCGGAGACTGCACAGCATCCAAATTGACAATTGTCTCGTCACAATTTGACGATGATGAGTACTGTCCATACGCACTCGTCTTTGTCCTCTTGGAGTCTCCGAAAATTTCCATTACATCGTATAGAGCTTGCCACTTTGGTTCGTGTTGTAGTATTTTCCAATGCTTCTCAAAAGAGCAATCCTTTCCGTACCTCACCACATATTCTTTGCGTGCCTCTACCATGACATCTTCCTTATTGTAACCAGTAATTCTGTCTTGACGTGCTTTTGCATAGTAGGCAGTGAAATGACTAACCCCATTACTGATTCGGCCCCCATAACTCTTTTAGCGAATTTTCATTCTTCTTTATCAAATTGAAGTTGTTGTCAATAGTGCAATAAAAATGGACCCGAAGTCAAAAGCCATCGACTTTCTGGTCGGTGCTAACCACGGAATCCTTCGAGACATTTAACCATGCACTCATGAGGAGATCATCTGGCTCTTAACGCCAATGTGAATTCTTTTGTCCGTCATCTTGAACTTCGACATCTTGGTCGTTTGGATCGACACCATCGATAGCATCTTGGCCGGACATTCGAGAGTATTGTGAACCCATGGGAGTTTCGGGGCATTGTTTAGATGAGCCCTCGGCATTAGCAGCGCTCAGACCCGAGCTATTGTATTGCACTTGAATTGGATGAGACGATGTATCGTTGCCTCCATGAAATTGTGGAAGCATGTGTGGATGATAAGTAGTTTGATAATAAGGACGATTTGGATGTGGAGGAAAATTTGGATGATGAGGGAAATTTGGATGTTCGGGGTATGGAGATTGAGAATTTGGGTAATTTGAATTTGGAGACGAGAAATTGAGATTTTGCATGAAATTGAGAGTATCATCATTATTGGTTTGATTGGAATCCATCTTGAAAATGAGAGGAAATGGATGAGAAAATGTGTGAATAATGTTGAATTTATATGTAGTATTTATAGGAGAACTTTTTAAAATCATTTAAAAAAAAACTAGTTATAACAGTTGAAAGAGCAAGGACTCTTTCAGCTATTTTTTTTTTTTAAAAAGGGTCAATTGGGGCAGGCACCGACCCATTTCATTGGGCTAGTGCTGCGGGCCCAAGGCTCCCGCAGCGAGAGTGCCATTTTGGGGTCAGTCCAATTGCCACGTGGACCCAACTAACTCCAAAATCGGGCACCCACTGCCAATACTCTTAGTCTTAGGTCTTACATATAAATCCCAAATCTTTCCATTGTATAACCGATGTGGCATTCGCGGAGTATGACAAACTCCTCCCTTTTAGTTCTTGCGTCCTCGCTGGGCACTTGGGTTGGGGTCCAAAACATAACTCCCATGGATTCGGGCTCGTGGGTAGCCTCCAAAATGCCTACCCGCAATCATACATGGTTGTGGGAGAAGATCAACTTTGATACTATATGTAACGTCATTGCTAGGCCCATCGCTCAAAAGAGCTAGCTGCCAGTGAGGTCCATATAAGCCCATGAAAATTCGATATGATCCATATAAGTTAAGTAATTCTATGACATCGGTGTGAATTCGGGTCTTTTCAGTCCAACTGGGACCCTAGTTCCTGAATTTCTATCCAAATTAAGGTTGAGAAAAGGAAGTTTTCCAATCATTGACTCAAACTCATTGTCGAACCCCACTCAGTGGAATATGGAAATACTTATGGTAGAACGAGTCAATCTAATCTTTCACAATAAAGTAATAGATGGAACTGCCATTAATATATATATATATATATACATATACATTTGGCTTCCAAAACTTTTCTTAATTCAGTTAACTAAACTAGCTCGATCAACTTGCGCTCGCTCGGTCCTTAATTCGCTCGTAACATTCATCACAATATTTATTATTAATTTATTGTGCTCTGGCATACGTTAACTAATTTGTAACACAAAAATTGTTCCCATTTTAATTTCTTAATACATGGAATAGTTGACGATCGATTGAGCAGTGGTCAACATATATAATGCATGTTACGTTGCATCCTCAGTGTAGCTAGCTAGTATGAAATTATATATACTAGGAAAAAAATAATCGCACGTTGCCGCGTCGTAATTTTACGACCAAAATTATAGATTTTGAATGAATATTTTGATTATATAAGTTTCAAAAATTATTATCATTTGGTTGAATATTATTTCACTGGGCACACATTTCTCCCTTTATATAGTAGAGTAGAGATGAGAACCATATCATCATCACATCGTATTATTTAAGGAAAAATCATGTTAAACTAATAAGATATTTTCTTTTCAAAAATAGGAATAAATAAGCCAAATAACAAAATAGAAACATCAAGACACAAACTTGAGGAAAACATGGACTCATTGAGCATAGTGATTAGATAAAACTGAGCATTTTTTTAATGAAATATTATTGTATTTTATCATATTGAATTCTAACATTTATTTAAGTTTTTTTTTTTGGCTTTGTAAATTGACAGTCTCATGGTACCTTCTGTTGATTGGTTATCAGAGTAAGAATCAAATAAAGAATAATTTGACAAAAAAAAATAAAATTAAATAACCATGTGCAAAGATTGGCTGTAAAAGTAGAAAGACTAATTCCTTGGAATTTAAGCTGATGTTTGAGTGCCAAGCTAAGGAGACTTTCAAACCTCCAAAAAATTATTTCTATTTTTTTAATTGTGACTATTCTCCTTTTATCTTAATAAATGTGTATATATATATATATAAGACACATACATAGTACCTAGTTAGCTAGTATCTAGATTTTACACACACATAAACTGCCGGGTTCCAGTCTAGGTCTGGTATTGTTCCTTCCATCTGATCCTGTTCTGTCGATTTCTACTTATACATGTATAGCAATTCTTATCTTCTGCTGCTATATATAGCACTCGCGATATATATTATATTTGGCTTCTAAAGACTTTTCTCAATTCAATTAATTATTTAAGCTCGTTCGATTTGCTCGCTCGTATTGTACCTTTTAGAGAAGGGGTCCACTATATTCTTGAGAATGTGACCGGTATCATCCTGCATGATTGAATAGCATGATTTCTAGCTAAATCCCCAAATTCAAAATAGATAAATATATCTATCGAGTCTAATGATTCTTCGATAATCTACGTATATTTTCATAAGACAACTTTCTTGTAAGTTTGAATTCTGAACTAATTATTGGGCCCTTCTTTTTAGTTTTATTTGCACCCATTGTTAGAGTTTCATGTAAGTCCCGAAAGAAGAAAAATACTTTCTTCTTCAGTCACCAGAAATAGAAAAAGGCCAATTCGCAGTCAAGCACCAAAAAGAGGAAAGAATCAGAAAGACTCATCATGATCATGTGTTCTGCTTACTTACCATATCTCTCGTGTTTATTCTGTTTTGTCCTGAGATGGGATAGTTGCCACGATCGAATCACTATTTTATTGATGATGATGATGATGATGATGATAAATTATACAATTACAAATTATTAGACATAGAGGATAGAACCTATAAACCTAACCAAAAAAAAAAACCAGCCCACTGACATGTAAGAGAAACATAGAGAATCTCTTTATTTTTCTCACCCCCCACACACATATACACAATTTTTTTTTTGCTGAAAGTGTTTAGTTATAATCTACCGCAAAAGTGAATACAAGAGAAAATGCTCAATGTCCAATTGGGTATTACAAGAACGGAAGAAATAGTTTATTCTTCAAGTGAACAATAAAGGATAATAAGTGAAAAAAATCACAACGGATAAAGATAGATATAGATGTAAAGATCCGCTCCCAATTTGCTAACAACCTTTCATCACATACTCCAGCCAATACTGGGAAGGGAGAAAAAAGATTGCACCTTGCCCCAAATCCATGATGAAAATCTACGATGCTACGAAACAAAGTATAGTAGCAAGGTATATTGGGTCAGTATCCATGCGCAAGATCCTACCATAGATCACAACCTCTAATTCGAATAATCAGACCTAATACTTAATAGCCCAATCCCAAAATAATCAAACCAAGATTGTCGGGGCCTCCTTGATCGGTTCAGACCAGCATTTATCTCAGGAAACCAAGACCTGTTCAAAACCCAACACAAAAAGGCAAGCCACAAAAGTCGATTTGAACAAGCTGGAAGGTAAGATCAATCAAACTTCGGGTGCTTTCATCTAGGTGGTGGGCGGTGATTCTGTCGCGGGGTGTGGAGAAGAGGTCGTAGAGGAGAAGTCACCATCGGGCCGACCCACATAAGAGATTTTACGATGCAATCAATAAAGATGAATTGCACTATACAATTGAATAAATTACTTAATTTTTAAGTAGAAAAGCATTTTATCGAAAGGTAAGTAATTTTTTTTTGAAATATGTGTAAATTATTTCGAAGTTCGTACAAAATACCCTGAGATGTGTATGCTATAGAGTAAGTAGTTTATTATAGAGTAAAGTAAGTTACTTTGATTGTATGATACAACTTGATTGTACCATAGACCTTCCCTATTATTTGTTATTTATCTATGTCCGTTTGAATTATTATTATTGTTGTTATTATTATTATTATTATTGAAGCTTACAATATCTTGTTATATATGATTGTTAGAAAATGATATTCCTCCCAAAATGGAGCCCTTTAAATCCAGCAAATGTCTCAAAATTAAAGGAGATTACTCGTCCCCGAGAGATCAAATTGATTACAGGAACATGAGTTTAATTAGTGGATTTATTAATGAATAAGGAAAAACATTATTTGGACGGGTGGTAAATGGATTGACCTTAAAACATTATCTGGTTCAAGTTCTCTTTCTACCCCTTGAGCACGAATTCGGCGAACCCATCAAGCGAGGCCCGTGGCTGGGTGCGCATTGGGTTCAAGCTTTGGGTGTGGCTCAGGAACCCCTAGCTCGCTGGAGCTCTGAGCTCCAACGAACAAGGGGATTGTTCGTCTCCTCCTTTCTTCTTTTTTTTTTTTTTTTTTTGTTTTTTTAAATTTCAGTTTTTTATATTTTTAATAAATATTATATAATTTTTATTTTTAAATAAATAAACTATTAATTAATTAATTAATTAATTAAGCATAATACATTGATCTACGACTAGTTAATTAATTAAGCACAATCATGCGGCTCTCACTCACGTTGGTCAAACCATGCATGCATTCTTAATCAATAAATTGTGAAGGTCGCGATATTGATTAAGCAATGGTTATACATATTATATATTTGTAGAACGGCACCAACGCCAAAGTATAGAGACTCCAGCAGTTTTTGCTCTAATTAAGCCTACGACAGACTAATTATCAATATGTATAAAAATAATTTTTTTCGTGGGTATAAAAACTTTTTTTTTGCCTATGAAAAATAAATAAAAGAGAAAGTACGAAAATCCCTTTATAGTTTAAACTTGAGACAAATTGGACCATGTAGTTTTTCTATGGATAAATAACACCATGTGTTTTATTTCGTGAGACATAATGAACCTCACAATTAATTTTTTATCAGTTTTGGTCCTCAAACTTTTCTTTTTGACATTATTACCCTCAAACTTTCAACTTTTTTTTTCAATTTGATCCTAAAATTTGAAAAGAAAAAAGAAAAGAAAGGGGAGGGGGACCGGGGCCATCGGTCGTCAACCCCGACCCCACCACCGAGGTCACATGCACCCACAGAGGATGCCGTCGACTATGGAGGTGGGGTCGGGATTACAGATTGATAGAACCTGCCACGAATTGACCGGGATCTCGAACTCGAGATCTCGGTAGATTCAAGAGCTAGGGCCACTAATCGGCGACCCCGACCCCACACTCAAGGTTTTTGGCGTCCTCTATGGGTGTCGGCAACTTCAGTTGTGGGGTTGGGGTTGCAAACTGGCTGCCCAAGTCCCTTTTTTTTTTTTGAATTTTAGGATCAAATTGCAGAAAATTTAAAAGTTATAGGGTAATAATGACAAAAAGAAAATTTTGAGGACCAAAAGTGATGAAAAACTAACTGTGATGTCCATTATGTCTCACGAAGTGAATCACATGGTATTATTTATCCCTAAAAAATTACATGGTCCAATTTGTTTCAAAATACAAGGAGGGTTTTTGTACTTTTTCCAATAATATATTAATGGGCAATCTATGTGTACCCGAAAATGGGATGTTGGTCTCTTACAGGCAAACCTGTTGTTTTTCTTTTAGGGAACAAATCCCTGTTTTATTGATAACAACTTATATAATTACAAAGAGCATAAAAGATGATATCCTAATTAGAAAAGAGAATTTTCAAGGGATCCACAATTCATAATTGCAGAGTACTTTCCATTGCTAGTGTACTAACACGACGTACATTGCATATATTTATGCCATATTCTTTAAATAACATGTGTAAGACGTCCTAATTTTAATATTAGTAGTTTCATCGTGATTCTAGAGCTTATGTTAAAAGATTAAAATTGAACAATGATATGAATCGAGAGGTGTATAAAGATTTTCCTGAAATTCCAAGAACCCCAAGAGAAACTCTACGTACCTAAAAGATGAGACTAGTAAAATGATATTCGAATAAAAAACATAGGGAGAGCCAAAGACAGTAATTGTAAGTAGCACAGAATCCGATGGATGAAAGAGTACAAGCGATCAAAATATAAAAACATTGTGAACTTAGTGAACAAGACAATATAAAAGTCCACTCTCAAGCCAACGCGGACTGGTTTAAGTGGTTATACATTTATTTCTGTTAAATAAAGTTTAGAGTTCGAATATTGTAAATAGAGAAAATCTACACTGAGAGAATTTTATCTTTTAATGAACTAATACATTCTAACTGGACTAGTCTGGACTTTTTGGGCTTTCAAATAACATAATGCGCACTAAAGAATTGAATTGATCCACAAATTATTTAAAAATAATGTCTTTTAGATACTCAATTAATTCAAACCTCATGGAATAGTTATATCGTTTTAACTTAATAATTTCTCTCCTTATATAGGACCATTTCCAACATAATACTACTGTGAATTAGTTAATATCCAATAAAAAATGATTGAATAATTGGGTATTAATTGTCAGCTAGTAATTTATATTATCTGATATCGAAATTCTAGTATACATCGATGAAGCAGCCATCACGGTGTAATACAGCGAGGAATCTAAGCTTGAGTCGAGTATACAAACGTCGGGGGCAGAAAATAGTATCAACATCGTGTATTTATCCCAAAAAAACATTGTGTATTTTTGTACATAAATGAAACAAAAGTATAGATACAAAAACATTTCTCTATACATATGCTTGTGTATGTATATGATATACGCATGGCCCTCCTTTGTCATCAGTAAAAAGAAAAAAGAAAAAAAAATTGTTGCAATTAATCTAAGGGCGGGCATCCGCAATTTTACCTTTTTGTCCCGCCCCACCAAAAAAAATAAAATTCCCAACCTTATTTTTCAGTGAAAATAAATTTTGACATTTGAAATAACTTAATTATTATTGGGGTAAATTGCACCGGTGGTCCAAAATGTTTTACAAATGTTTCATGATGGTCCAAAAAGTTTTTTTCGCTACATGATGGTACAAAATGTTTCAAAGTTATTTCATGATGGTACAAATCGTTAACTCGAGCTGACGCCATTAACATTTTGCTGACGTGGCGCGTCCTATGTGTCACTTTTGTTACGTGGAACCAATCATAGTGCGCCATGTCATTTAAGACAAAATAAAATTTTAAAAAATCCAAAAAAATACGAAAAATAATTAAAAAATACAAAAAAAGAGTAAAAATTTTGAAAAAAAATAAAAAAATATTTTAAAATATTGAAAATATTGAAAATTTTAAAATTATTTTTAAAAATTTAAAATTTCTTAAATTTTTTTTAAAAAATATAAAAAATACAAAAAAATACAAAAAAGAGTAAACATTTAAAACAAATAAAAAAATTTATTTTAAAATTTTGAAATTTTTTTTATTTATTTTTTATTTTTTTTATTTTTTTAAAATTTTTTAAATAATTGTTTTATTTTTAAAATGGTAAATTTCAATATTAAATTTTACAATTTTTAAAATGGTAAATTTCAATATTAAATTTTACAATTTTTAAAATGGTAAATTTCAATATTAAATTTTAAATAATTTTAATATTAAATTTTAAAGTTTTATAAAATTATTGAAAATAATTTTTAAAAATAAAAAAATTAATTTTTTTAAAAAATAATTTTTAAAAAATAATTTTCAAAATTTTAAAATAATTTTTTTATTTTTCTAAATTTTTACTCCTTTTTTGTATTTTTTATATTTTTTTAAAAAATTTAAAATTTAAATTTCTAAAAATAATTTTCAAAATTTTCAAAATTTTAAAATATTTTTTATTTTTTTTCAAAATTTTACTCTTTTTTTGTATTTTTTTAATTTTTTTTGTATTTTTTTGGACTTTTTAAAATTTTATTTTGTCTTAAATGACGTGGCGCACTATGATTGGTTTCACGTAACAAAAGTGACACATAGGACGCGACACGTCAGCAAAATGTTAACGGCGTCAGCTCAAGTTGACGATTTGTACCATCATGAAACAACTTTGAAACATTTTGTACCATCATGCAGGAAAAAAAACTTTTTGAACCATCATGAAACATTTGTAAAACATTTTGGACCACCGGTGCAATTTACCCTTATTATTGAACAAACCGGTCACTGTTTCTTAATAATTGAGTTTAACTAAAAATTATTTACCATCTAACCTACTTGCCATTAATATCACATATCATAGCCACACAAGATAAGTTTTACGCATAAAAGATAAGTTTTACGCATAAAAAGTGTTATTTCTTTACGTTTTGTTAACTACTTATTTTCTTTATAAGTAATCTTGATCCGATGGATGCTCATGCAATTTAACACTTCTCTCATTTAGTCTTTCACTACATCTTTTTCTCCTAAAAAACACTAACGATATTGTCATGGATGAATTAATTCTAACATATATGCATGAGACCAATTAATTAAATAATACTATATCTATCAAATAAAAAGGCTAATTGAAGAAGTAGAAAAAATTGCTAGCTAAACACAACTAATTCCTTATAACTCTTCATAGTGTGTATAGAATCCCTAGCTCCATGCCAGTCAAGGCACTCGCTAGTGGTGGTACCTGAAGTAGGGAGCTAGGGCAGGAGCCATAACTGGTGGTGAAGATGGAGGAGAAGCAGCCTGGGCCAGAGTGGGACGAGGTGGAGGCGGTTGTGCTTCCCTACATTCCTAGGTGTGCCTTTGCTCGCTCTTCCTGAGATCCCTCCTGACCATATCCCCCAGCATCTGCATGTCTTGGATGCATTCTTCAACACAACAGCGTAAAATCCAAATAAAGATGGAGATCATCAGCCCAAATAAGGATGATGCGTGTTATGCATACAATGATGACTACTTTCAGTTCAGTCGGGGTTCCATGCCGCCAAAGATGGAGGAGGAGTCGCTGGACACCAGTAGCAGTTGCAGGAGTAGGAAAACCAATGAGGACAAGAGGAGAGGTGGCAGTGAGGAAAGGTCGCCAGTGAGTGAGTCGGTTCTTCTCTTTTTGGGAAGAAAAAGAAAAAAGAAAATATTTGTTCTCTTTTTTTTTTCCTTGCACATTAAGTTTTAAATAAATTGTGATATACTCTAATGTTAAGAGCACGAAGTTTAATATATTCAAGGACGTAATAAAATTTATTTTCATAAATGTAAATCATAGGTATTGGATATCTATCACTAGGGATCATATTTTGAATGAAAATTTATTTCGTGAAGAATTGTTTAAAATTCACTAAAATATCACATTATTTTTTTTTCGGTTACAAAGAAAACCCAATACCCAGTATAATAAAAGATAAATAATAAATAACTAATAAAGATGCACGGGTAGTCTCACTACGTATCGAACATGTGGCCTCTAGGTCAACAGACAAAGGAGTGCGTCATTGCATTACAACTTCTTTTGATCACATTATTTTAGACTCAAATATATTTATGAAAAAAATGATTAAAATTGACATTTCTTATTATTCGACAATTGATCTTTTTCGATCCGCAGCATTGCCACGGGCATTTTCCTAGTGATATAATATAATATATGCAAATATATACACTTGGTGCTTGGTATTTGATGGAAGCAAGATACAATGATCTACGATTAATTAATAATAAGCACATGCAGCTCTCACACGGGACATTGATCTACGATTAATTAAGAATGCATGCATGCATTCTTAATTAATTTCTTAAAAGATGGTATTTTGTTTTCCTGAATTTATTCGTAATTGAGAACATATAAAGTGTAAAATACCCACTTGGGCCTACACGAACTCGAGCCCATCTGCAACCCAAAAGTTTAAGCTGATAGGTTATTGGACTCAAGTCTCATATAAGCTTGAGCTTTTAAGTGGATATGGGCTTGAGCCCGTATAAGCTCAATGAAAATTTAATATGGTATCAGAGCTTAGGTTACGCGTATGCGTGCCTATGCGCGTGTGCGCACCCACACTACGCCAGGCCCAGTATGTCGAGTGCAGCCAAAGTGTGCGCCTCGTGTTAGTCCCCCCTTGCCCGAGCACGGAAATTTAATATAAAGTGTTAATGGTTGTTCTAATGTGTGTGAGACGCATGATAAGGATTTTGGGGACCCTCACTCTTTGCCCTCCATCCTGACGTTCGATTCATATCGATCTGAATGGGCCCAGTTCATTTTATAAAACCATACATTTGTAAGATAAATGGGCCTCAATTTTTCTGCACAACAGAAATAATTAGTTGGCCCAAGTTTAACACAGCCCAGCCCATGTTAAATACAAGGTCCGTATTTCCTTCTCCGTATGCTTCGCGAACAGCTAGTCTCGATTTAGGTAGCATCCTCCCTTCGGTCTCTAGGGCGTACTGGATTCGAGCAGAGTTAAAAAGCTGCCGGGTCGATCCCTTAATTTGCCAAACTAATTCACATTCAAGTCTATCGAGCTCGGCTAAGTTGACATTTGAAAAGTTTACTCTCATCTATAGGCTCGACTCGATTATTTTAAATATCGTCTACAACAATTATTTCAAGCCTTATTTTCCTAGTTCTCCAAGCTGATAGAGATTTTCAGTTGGGCATAGTCGAAACTCAGAATATTGGCTTTTGCAAGCAATTTGTGGTCTAAGAAAGTCACTATCGAAACACTGATTATTTTTGACAAATAGGGTGAGAACACCTCGTAATTTTATTAGGATTCAAAAAAATGGATATTAAGCTCCTTATTAGTTATTATGAATTCTAATTAGTTGTTGAATTGCTTAATTAATAAATTTGAAAAATGGAACTCCTTGCTGGTGTAAAATAAATATCCTCCAGGTGCTTTTGTGTTCGGGTGGTACATGCAGGTTTAAGACATTACTATCATGCCATCATTCTATAAATCCATCGAAGCAGAAGAAAAATGATAATTATAATACAAGCATTGCGTCATAAAGGATGTCATATACATTTTTCTATGATGTTCATATCTTAATGTGAAAATTATTATGTGTTTTTTCCTAGTCGATATGGAAAGACATAATAACTTGTCTACACATATACGTTCATGCAATAAAAGTTCTCAATTCAATTCTTCCAAATAAAAAAGGAAAAAAGAAAAGAGTTCTCCATTCAAATAGAGAGGACTAAGTTGGAAGGTCCAATTCCCTTCAAATTCCTCGATCCAATGCGTAGCTTACCTTAGGTAGATAAGGCAAGTGGGTTGACGGAATTAGCCCTCTTGCTTGCGGTGTAAGTAAGCGTTCGAGTCATATGGTGATACTGGTGACACGAGCCAGTTGATGATCTGAGTGACTAATTTAAAATAGTAGTTCAATATTTCAAAGAATAATTGAAATAAAAAAATTTAAAAGGTGATTAAGCAATTATTCATCTTTTTTTTTCTTAGTGACTCTGAAATACATTCTTCCATATTTGTTTGACAAATTCTCTTGACAATCACATGCAATGACAGCCACAGGTACATGAAGAAAAGAACTTAAGAATGGCATATGATTTCATCTATTTTATGAGAGAGAAGATGCTTTTTAGTAATTATGAGAGAGAAGTAAAAACCTATGGAGGAGACAAAATCGAATTAAGAGGTGAGACGATAAAGCTTTTATTTATGACAAATATATTAGACGAAGTCATCGGTGAAATATAAGGTAGGAAGAGTTCCTAATGGTTTATAACTTCTCTCTGTTTTTTTTTTAATCTAACGATTCTAATATGAGAGAATGGAAGAGAGAGAGAGAGAGAGAGAGAATTCAAGAGAATTGAGGGATAATTATCGGACTTGACCCCAATCTTCACTCCTTTTTTCTTTTTTTATTCCCCATTGATGGTTAAAACATGGCCAATATACCCTGATTCGATCCCTCCCGTGTGAGGACCAATTACCGGTCTGATAATATTCCCTTCTGTACTTTGTTTGACTGACGATGATGATAGAGATGTCGACCTTTAAGTTCCTTGCTGTCTATATAGCTGGCACCAATCACTGTAATATACTGTATTTGGCTTTCAAAACATTTTTTCAATTCAATAAATTAATTGAGCTCGAATGCTCGATCGATTTGCTCGCTCCCTCGCTTCCTCATAAGATTCATCACATTACAAACTACGTTAACTAAATCGTTTTAACATATACTTTGTTGGGCATATATCATTTATATCATGTATATTAATTAAATTAGCCATTTTTCCATATTTCTTGGTTGTATTCTGGGAAGGTAGATATTACATCTTAGGAAGCTTGTATATGCACGTGCATTACTAGTGGAATGAATGAGAAGAAATTCCTCCACTTAATTTTGCCTCAACAAAATTGATATGATAATAGAGCGAGTTTGACATCCAAAAGATCGTTCGACAATATATATATATGTTTGATAAAAATGAATGGTTGAGATTTAAGAATAGAAATCTAATAGTACATATTCTATGTATTATTATAGTGATGATTTTTAACGTACCATTGCAGAAATATCCTTGATTATTACGTACCTTGAAGTGATGAAAGTTATGAATTATGTTTTATAAAAGGAGGTCCACGATTGGCCAATTATTTTTAAGAGAGATATGTTTTCGGTCACACCAAGGGAGATGCGTATATCAAGCAATGCGCCCTGTATACATACACACATATCGTAAATAGAACAGTATTTGCTATATATGTTGATTAATTCCCCAAGGCCGATTGACATCTAAGAATAAAACAGGCAATTACCAAGGTTTGCGGTTGTACAAAGAATTTGTGTTGTAATTTGTCTTCTAATAATCTTAGTAAACAATAAAAAAAAAAGAAGAAGATTATGTGGCAATTAGTCTAGGAGCAAGGCACCCATTTCCTGGACGTACCGGACAATTCACTATAACGTAACATATCATCCCAAAATATTATACTTCCTATGATAGTCAGAGAGCCACTTCCTCTGTCTCCTGACTCTCCTCCTCTGTCTCCTGACTCTCCTCCTCCGTCGACTCCGGGGTGGAAGAAACCTCCGTCTCCCGACTCTCCTCCTCCTTCAACTCCGGGGTGGAAGAAACCGACTGCTGCGATTCGGCTGCATCGGCATTGCTCTCGGTATTCCGGGCTGCCCTTCCGTTCGTCCCTTCTTTGCCTTTAGCTTTCCACCACCTAGCAATTCCTTTTATCATGCTCCGGGTGTTCCGTTTGCAGGTGAAGAAACCATTGTAGATGGTCAAGAAGATAACCACCCCAGCGGCGATACTGCCTACTACGGCCCACGAGCTGCGGTGGTGGTGGTGGGCAATAGTGGTTGGTGGAGCTCCTTCCACGACTATCACTGGGGGAAAGCACGGACAAAAGGAACACACCGTGGGTAGTGGAGGAGGCGGCGGAGGCAGCGGAGGGGTCGGAGGAAATTGAAAGGGAAAAGGAAATTCTGATGGTGGTGGAGGGCCGAAAAACTCCATACGATGGAGTTTCCTCGATTTCATAGTCTTCTTCTTCATGGCGATGGTTTCGGGGGCTGTTGAAGTGAGACGAGATAGGGCAATCAAATGCATTTATGGAGTGAGGGTGAGGAAGGGAGGAGAGAAATTTCCAAGGCCAGAACGGTGCACACCAACGCTTTGTCTTCGGGGTATAATTTTCATCTTTTTCCCTGTTCTTTTGAAAAGGGTGGGGAGAAGTGGGAGTCATAGATACTGGGAATAATAGCACTAACTTTTTTTTGGAAGAAGTGGGTGAGAGACGTATCTAAAGAAGTACGAGACGTGAATACGAATGATAAGGAATCTCCTACAGAAGCTTTTTTATTTGTTCCCCCACCGGATACAGCACAAATAGCGGCGGCAAACATCACCTCAAAGATCGCGAGAAGCTTGAGAGGGAGATTTCCATGATGTCTTAGAATCCGGAGCCTGCCCCAGATGAGACAGGATACTTGAAATTATATCACCATTGCAATAGTATATATCATCTTAATCGAACTGGATTAATAGGTTTATAGGAGGACAAAAGGATAGAAGCTTTAAATAGCAGGAGCATCAATCTGATCAAGATCTCTTAGATCACTTATAAAGGAGAATAAGTGGTAAGAAACTTTAATGAACAATACTTTGTATGTGGTAAAACTTATACCGTCAAAGTGCGCACATAAGTGAGATAGCAAATTATTTTCAGTTAAGATTAAACTTAATTATTAAGAGCGGCTGGTTCATTTAATTATAATTAAGTTATTTCAATGTCAAAATTTATATTTTCACCGGAAGATAATGTTGGAATTTAGAGGAGACAAAATATAAAATAGATGCCCCCCGTTAGATTAAAACAACTTGTAATCTAAACAAATTAAAGTTTTAACAACCATTCTTTTTCAATCTTTGTCCTGGCAGATTTGAATTTCTCATACGCTGATGGAAAAGGAATCACCAAATAGTAATATCAAACTGCTCAACTGCTTATTCTTCTTTATAAGTGATCTTGATCCGATGGATGCTCATGCAATTTAACACTTCTGTCATTTCGTCTTTCACTACATCTTTTTCTCCTCGAAACCACTAACGATATTGGCATGGATGAATTAATTCTAACATATATGCGTGATACCAATTAATTAAATAATAATATATCTGTCAAATAAAAAGGCTAATTGAAGAAGTAGAAAAAAATTGCTAGCTAAATACAACTAATTCCTTAAAACTCTTCATAGTGTGTATAGAATCCCTAGCTCCATGCTAGTCAGGG